>NC_142686.1:66065151-66368181 GCF_056320005.1 Nelumbo lutea
AGTAATTCACAAAAGCACAACAATTTAAACATAAACAATATTATTAATACATAAAAGTTAGTGTACATCAATCTAATTGGATCTAAGAGCATGCTCTATCTAACAAGGCCAAACCCCTAATGACTTATCTTAATGGGGGGCTGGGAAAGGGAAAGAAGAGAGAGATAAGAGGAAGATAAAGTGGCCTAATAAGATAGGATAAAACCTTGGTGACTTGGCGAAATGAGAGTGCTAGAAAGAGGAAATGAGAGTGCTAGAAAGGGGGTTTGGAGAAAGGAAAGACATGTTGATGTGGACCGCTTTTCTTTATATAAAGTATAGATGTGTAAATATAAAAAATAAGTGGGTTCATTGTCAAATTATAGGTTAGAAGTAATTATCAATTATAATTAGCTTAGATTCGATATATGGTTCATAACTAGTTTTGCACATAAGTTGATTCTACCCTAACCTAGGTCAGATCTTATCCATTAACAACACAAACCATTTTCATTAAATCGAAAAGGAGGGACTTGTTAACTAAGTGGCATTACAACAACAGTAAATTAAAAAGACTATAGAACCTATTTGAAGTTAGTGATTGGTGTGTCCAAAAGTGTGTTGTTAAACACTCCGGAACACCAATTTAAATATTTATAATTTTTGTCATTTCTCAAACAACTACTAACTTAATAAATGGGTGAGAATGGGTCGTATCCGCAGGGAAGCAAGTGAAAAATTAATATATACTTAGATCTGGACAAGAGAATGCAATCGGGAATGGCAAAAAAGACAAAAATAAAATCTATTATTACTGAAATTAAATGTTTCAAATTTAAACAAGACAATAAATAAAAATGAAAATATAATGAAGTATGGGAATCAACAAAGGAAATAAAATAAATAAATAAATAAAACAATCCATAATCCGGATCTGGTGGCAGTAGCTATAGATCGGCTAGACAGCTTGTAGGAAACCCCCTGACAAGAATCGGGCGTCTGTCCTTTCTACAACCCTCGAACCCCTTAACACACCTTAGCCTTGAACTGAACGAAATCAGATCTGCAAAACAGAGAAACATATAAGAATTAAATCTAAAAGATTGCAGAAATAAAAATAATAGAAAATAAAATAAAGAAAAGAAAAGAATGGTTTATCAGATCCAGTGGCGGTAGTTGCAGAATGGTTGAACAGTTTGTAGGAACCCCTTCTATAGCCCTTGAACTCCTCAAGAAACCTTAGCCTTGTTAACTGGGTGAATTGACCAACCCCTTCTACAGGGCCCCTAGGACCCTTTTTATAGAGAAGGGTGGACAAAACTGGAAATAGGGAGAAAGATGGGGGGCGGCAACTGGGATTTAGCAAAGTTAGGGATGCCCTAGGGTTTCTAATGGATGGCTAAGATGGTTTTGGGGTGATCCTATGGCTGAAAATTGAAGGAGAGGGCACCCAATATTATGTATGGATGAGATTTAGGCACCTAGAAATGGAGGGTGTAGATTAGAACATCTAGGGTTGAAGGGTTAAGATTAAAAGAATAGGTGGTGCCCTAGATTGAATGGTTGGGATATAAGATGGAGGGAGTGGCTGAGATTTGATGGTGAGGATTAGCAAAATATGTGGCACCCCAGGGTTTAAAAGCTATAAAGGAGAGCCCTAAAATGAGTGGTTGAAATTAAAAGAGGTGGAGGGTAGAGATTAAACACCTGGGAGCGGCTAGGGTTTGCTAAGAATTAAAAGATTAGGTTAAAAAAGCTCCCTAGGGTTTGCTAAGGAGAGGGGAGCATGGTCATACAATAGGATGGGCGCTAACTGGGTTTAGTAGATAGGAGGCACCCTTCTGTTCTCACTTATTTACAAAAACACCCCCTCTCCCAGCTGGTCTTCACACCAACTTCCCAAAAACTGCACTTCAGCCTTCAGCTTAGAAAACTTCCCACATAATTTGCACAGAGACCCTTAAAGGTCACATAATTGATTTTAACTAGGAAAATGATGCACTTTGACTATTCTAAGGCAGAAAATACCCCTGAATTGATGCCCTTAAGGCATCAAAATGCAGGGTTATCAGTGATAATGGGTCAGGCCTAGTATGAATCGGGTCGAGACTAAAGGGCTTTGACTTTTATGTATAAAATATTAAATAATATACTATTTTATATTATATAACATAAAATGTGTATAAAATTTATTTTGTACATTTTATAAAATGCAATTTTATATATAATATATATTATAGGTGTTATAATATAAAACAACATATATAAATATGTAAAATGATATGTATGTAAATGTGTGTAGGGCCTAACCTTAGCCTAGGCCAGAAAACAAAACCTAGACCTAAGCCTAAAATTTCTTTTCTATTCTTGCAAAGAGAAAATGAAGAACATTATAATAGGGTAAGTAAGTAAGTATGTATGTATGTAAGTATGTATGTTTATATATGTATACAATGGATTGGGTCTACTTGAGGGACTCAAATTGACTGAATCAATTGTAACGGTTCTAGTTTCAGATTTTGTCTATTTTCTTATAATTTTTATCATATTTTATGTTCATAATGGTTAGATTTGATAGATAATAAATAAGATAATAATAACAATAGTTAAAATTGCTAAGAAGAAGAATATAGTTTTTGGTATGGGCAAATTTCTTAAAGTATCCCTATGGTTTTGGAAATTGATGAACTCTACCCTTATTATTTATATATTGTCTTAAAATACCCCCAAGTTTTCTGATAATTGACATTGTTGTTAAGCACTAATGGAAAAAAAGATATGTCGATTTTGACTTCCACTATTCCTCATACTTTCAAAATAAAACGCAACTGATGAAAATTTTCAAAAACAGTATGATTAGGGAGGAGCATTCGGTTTATTCGGTTAAAAACCAAGCCAAATAAACCAAAATTTTAAAAATCGAACTAAAATAAAATCAAAATCGAAGCCAAAATTTAGAAAAAACAAAATATAACCGAAACCGAATTTTTGGTTCGATTTTTGGTTATTTCGGTTAAAACCAAATTTTAATTGTATATACTCTATTATATATATTATAACATAATATATATTATGAAATCAAATTTTAGTATATTATGCATTAATATATGAACATATAATATATTATATATTATATGTTACATATTATATGTTATACATTACATATAATAATAAAAAATTCAGTTAATTTGGTTAACCGAAATTCTAATTCTAAAAATTGAAACTGAAAACCAAAATAACCAAAAACTGAATTAACCGAATCAATTAAACCAAAAACTGAAAAAGCCAAAATTGAAATTTTCAATTCGATTTTTTGGTTTTAACCAAATAGTGCTTACCCCTATCTATGATAGTTTGGGTCCATTAGAAGGGTGAAGAGGATGACTCTAAGGTAGAGAGAGTTCTCCACTTGGGTCTATTTGCCGAGGATGATTGCACTAATCCTCTAGCCACCCGAGATAGAGCCATTGGGGCACCGCTAACTGGTGGCTGGAATCCAATGAGTCTGCGGCAATGTTGGCAATTGTTGTGGTTGTTGGCTACGGAAACCCCAAACAGACGGTGGCGACCTTTTAGTTCAGCATATGCAGAATAGAACAATAAAAGAATGCAAAAGAAGAAAACAAAAGCAAACAAATAATTAATAGAAAAGAATGAAAGGTATCACCAAATGATACTTCTATTCAATAATAATACAAACAAATTTCTATTTTTGGCGAAAAGGATACGAACAGAGAAGAAAGCAGCATTAATACATGATAGCTTAGAAAAGAAGTATGAAGAAACGGTGCTGCTTGATGTACACTGTTTTCTGAGAAAACGCTGTGCTTTTTTTGTTTAGAATCGTTGCAGTCAGATAGGATAGGAACAATAGTAATTTTTTCTGTTTCGTATCAATGCTCTAAGAAATGTTTTCAGCACCGGTGCCCATTATCCAGTGTCACATCACTGTCACCTCACATACTTGTTGACAATAACGAACTGCAATTCCAGGACACGTCAAATTTGGGGTTACTCCAAGCCATGCCTTCCTAATTTCCGAGACATGACTTGGAGCATCGTTTTTTATGAAAAAATAGCTCCAAACAAATGCCCATTTTCTGAAACACCATTTTTTTCTGATGTGACATCATTTTCTGAAGCAATAGCAATGATGCCAAACAAACGCCTTAACCAACACTAAAATTAGTGACATCCAAACACCACTTGAAGTTGATAACCCTCAGCTTCCTACATCCAACCGCAATCCACCCAATCCTTTGCGTCCGAAAATTGATTTACACCTGACACGGCTTAGCTTTTCCATATTCTTCGCCGCTGCAATTCAGAACCAAATTGGTGAGGCCCACATGAGAGAAGAATTTAGATCTAGAGAGGTCAATGGAGCACAAAGTGGATTTATAGAGAGTTGAGACCACGATGATGGTATTGTCCATTATCCGAGGGCATAGAGAGAGACATAGAGATACATAATGCAAGTAGGGATGGCAATTTTTCCCATCCCTGATGAGGACCTGACTTCCCCGACCCGATGGGTCAGGGATGGTGATTGTTTTGGTGGGGCGAGGACGGGGATGAGGATGAATAGGAATCCTTGATAGGGGTCGGGGTTGGGGATGGAGATTGAGGTCCCCGTTTCGCCCCAACTCCGATTATATATATATTAAATATATATTATTATATTATTTATATTATATATATAAACATATTTAAAAATTATTTATAATTTAACATTTTTATTTATTTTAAGTAAATTTATTTTTCAAATAAATATTATTATCTAAAAAAATTCGAGGATTCAGGTCTCTATGGAGAACCCATCCCCGTCGGGGATCGGGGATCGGGGATGGAGGACAAATTTCATCCCCATTGGAGATCAGGGACGGGGACGGGGAATATGATCTCCGCCCCAAACCCGCCCCGTTGCCATTCCTAACTGCAAGGATATCGGTTAAGGATCGTAGTAAGAAGCTCGGAGTGAAGTACTTGAGAACGAAATATTCCAACTATGCAAACAAAACATTTGTTCAGATAGTCTTACCTAAAACCAAGAATCGATCTCAACCCAGAATCATTTTATTCTCGGCGTCTGAAGCAAGGGGGCTGGTCAAATATTTTAGGAATTCAAAGGTTTACTAATTTTAGGAATTTTTAAAAAGGTATTTTAAGAATTTTCAAAAAATATCATATGCGATGTCACATAAATGGAATGTGACGGAAAGTTAACAACAAGGTAGGCTTTAGACAATTGTCAAAAAACTTTAGGGTACTTTAAGACAATATATAAATAATAAGGGTAGAGTTAGTCAATTTACTAAACCATAGGGATACTTTAAGAAATCTTCCCGTAACTTGTTAACATATAAATAATTTAGTCTTTTTTTATCAATTTTATTAAGGTGATATTATCAAAATTTAAAATTTAAGTTATAATTTAAATAAACAAATATATTTTTCAGTATATTAGATTAGGTATGGACCTGATAGACTCAACTATTAACCGGCACAGTTCTAGTTGTTTGATTCTGTCTCGATTAATAATTAGTTCAGGACTAGTGGACTGGTTCTACTTAGACCCGACCCATTAACAGCCCTAAATAATGCCATTCAAGTGAATCTGTTTTCTCAAAGCAAGCTTTTAATTAATAATAAAAAATGAAATGGAGGATAGGGGTTCATTTTTCGTCCCTATCGGAATTGGGGACAGGGATAGAGCATGGTACCCACCCCATTTCAAGTTTAATACTAGTAATTTTGTTCATGAAAGATAAAACATAATATAAAGCTAACTTTTTCATTTTGTTAATATAGGTAAAAGACTTAAACATACCCTGAATTTTCAGTAATTGAATTAAACATACCCGAGTTTTTTAATTACACTTAAACATGCCTTCTGATCGTTAACAGAATCAATTGAAAGACTCTTTTAGCCTTTATTATTCTTCAAATTTTCAAACAGAACCATTTGCAATATTGAATAACGCAAAAGGCTTTTCAGGCAAGAGCTTGTTTTGAAATGCTTGATTCAAGTTGGATAAACTGGTATCCGTAAAGTGGCAGCTTACCTCTTCAACCATGATAGCTTTGCTGGAGATTTCCCCCAACGGTTAAGAAGAGAAGGTATTCTCACAATTCCTCTCGCTGAGTGAATTCCTTCTCAAAGGCAATGATGTTGTGTATGAAGAGCTTCGGAAGCCAGATGAGGAGAGGAAACCCCTGCCCCTGGATGAAGATCTTCCAGGAATGGGGCAGTTATGGGACCTGCACCACATACTCAACTGGATGCTGCCCCTAACTGTGGGGATGGGGATGCCTGACAATGGTCCAAAGCCAATGTCCATGTGAGCCACCCAAGTTTTATTGAGTTAAAGAAATCAGCCTCTCTAGCTCATAGATTTTTGTCCATTCAGTAAGACAGTAACTGGCTCTACTTAAAAGTTAATACATATTAGGTCATCACTGTGCAAAATGGAGTGCAACCATTTATCTCTTTATTTGCTAAAAAAAAGACCGGGTCTTTGAAAAATTTATACACCCATCTCAACTATTGATAAGGCGTGGAAGGGCAAAATAAGGATTTTAAAATTTTAAAGGGATTAGGAGGGTGTTTGGTTCCTTTACGTCTATTCAGTAAACTTTTATTGATAGTGCCACATAGGCATCATCTCGGCATTTTCTCTCTCTTGCTTTTTTGTATATATAAAAAATGTAAAAAGCAAACTTTGGTTTATGTGCATGTATGTCAGACGTTTGTAGAAGTTAGATTTTGAAGCTTCCACAAACGGCCAGGCGTTTATTTACTGTTATGCTAAAGTGGTGCCTAGTTGTTATAAACGGTTGCAATTATTGTATTTCTCGGTTTTATTAGCAAATAAAGTACAAACGTTTATTCAATAAACAAAGAAGGTATCAAACACATACTATATGATGACATATATAAATGGATCTTAACATTTCTATCCATTAGGTATGCATGTTTTTAAGTCCAATATGAGGTTAATGAATTAATGTTTCAGTCTTTTATGTCCATTTTAAAACTTCAGGGTATATTTAAGTATATGTTTGGCATCGATGCTGCAAATACAATACCGTTTTCTCAGCACGGTGTTGCTGATGTGTGGGTTGGAAGCACCGTTTTCTAAGAAAACAATGTCTTTCTTTTGTTTGGAAATATTGTTGCCAAGTAGGACGTTTCCTGGAGCAACAACAACGCTTTCTGTTTTGTACCAATGCTCCAGGAAACGTTTTCAATACTGGTACCTATTATCCAATTACACATCATGTCCCTATCATAGCCACCTCATGTCTCTGTTGGCAGCAACAAGCTGCAGTTCCAAGAAACGCCAAATTCAGTGTTGCTTCAAGACACACCTTCCCCATTTTCAATACATGTCTTAAAGCAAAATTTTTTATGGAAAAATGGTTTCAAACAAACATACATTAATTGTTAAAAACTCGGGATATATTTAAGTCTTTTACCCTACTTGGATCATTTTTATTTTAACTCATACCATTCAAAATACGATTGCAATCGAAATTCAATTCGAATCTTATAGATACAGAAAATAGATACAATACGAACTTCTAATCAAATTTTGGATGTACCCGTATCCGATTTGATCCCATCCGTTTGAAGCCCTAAATTGCAGCAGATTCGCTTGAGATCAAGATGGGATTCTTTCCTCATCTATCCATATGCAAGGTCGACGTGGGGCCTTAATATTGGTTAAACAGCCCCTAAACTAGGCAGCTAATCCGGACTCAATTATTAATATATACATAGATTAGGGAAGCCAAACCCTGCAACGGTGCAATCTATTCGTACAATTCGACTCTGTTAATCACACTTTCCAATTCCAAGTATATCCAGGAGTCACAAATTCAATAGGATACCAAATATATCCCCCCACTTTTTCCATAAAACTGCTTACTCTTTCTCTTCATCGTTATCATAATACCGTAGTAGTAGGAGAAGCACAAGGAAGAAGAAGGAAAACAATAAGTTCGTCTAGTAGACATCACCAATCAGAGGTTAGTCGTCCTTCTGCTTCCCTATTTACTCTCTTATGTTATCTTCATTTCGCTGGTTGAATTGAAACAGATCTACG
Organism: Nelumbo lutea; assembly: GCF_056320005.1. NCBI lineage: Eukaryota > Viridiplantae > Streptophyta > Magnoliopsida > Proteales > Nelumbonaceae > Nelumbo > Nelumbo lutea. The sequence goes on from NC_142686.1 coordinate 66,073,239, forward strand.
TCCACCTTTTACTCATATACAATCCCTCTAGATAAGAACAGATTCACCTAGAGAAGAAAATCGCTTACTGAGTGCTTTCGTGAAGGTAAACTTTTCTGCAAATTAGAGAAAACAGAGAGTTGAGGGAAGGTTCTTAAGAAGAAAAAATAGCTTAAAATATTGAGTGACTGTAATTGAATTGTTTGACATTAACTGCCTCTCTCAAGTTCTAATTGTTCTGAGACGTGCAGGTTCTGATTGATTCCATTATATATAACTTTCCTGTGTTCTCCAACTATTAAACCAGTAGAAAGGAGTTGTTGGGTGTATATATGTTCACAGTTTACATACAATACAATGGAGGGCGGCATTCACAAAGCCAACAAAGCAGAATTCATAGAATGCTGGAATACTTCCTGGAAACGGCCTTACATCTTGCGTCTTGCCCTCTCAGCTGGGATTGGAGGACTCCTTTTTGGTTACGACACAGGTACCCAAACCAACTTAATTTCTTTCTCTGAGTGTCAGCAATTTTCATGCATGATTTGCTAATAAATTTATGAATTATATAGTCAGTGCTCGAATCTTCAATTTATTATTATTTTTTTTCAAATTACTCTCTGTAGTAACTTTATAAGTTCTTCGCTGCTATTAAATGAATGTACAAGAATCACTCATGGAATCTTTAGATAATTAATGTAAACATATGAAAATCTGTAACACATATTCTCCTACCGAGGTCAGACCAAGTCTGAAGTCTCTCTTGATTGTTAGATAAAACTCTCAAATCTTAAACCCTAAACCCTAACCTTAAGCCTTGAACCCTAAACCCCTAAAATTTTAACCTCTAACCTTAAACTTTAAGGCTGTGTTTGGTTGCAGTGCAATTTTATTTGCACTAGTACAAATACATGGGAATGCAAATGAATAAAATGCAAAATCTTGTGTAATTTTGTTTGGGGTTTTACTTTATTCTGCTTCATGTCTTAATTTATTTCATTTATACTGCAATCAAACAAAATAAGATAAATTTTGAAAAATATGTCAGAATTTACACTCAAATCACTTGTATTGCCATAGTTTTGTATTAGTGCAAATTTATTTGCATTGCAACCAAACACAGCTAAGGCTCAGTTTTGAAAGGAGTACAAATACAAATATATAGAGTGCAAAACCTTGTATTTTGTATGTATTTGTACTCTTTCCAAACTGAGCCAAATAATACAAAATACGGGGTTCTGCACTCTACATATTTGTATTTATACTTCTTCCAAGTGCAAATACAAATATATAGTGCAAAGCCCATAAAAATAAAGGTTAGTTGTAGCACCCTTAACAAATAGTTTTGTTATTTGGCTGGCATGTAGGAGTTATCTCTGGTGCTCTTCTTTACATACGAGATAACTTTGAGTCTGTTGATAGGAGCACAGTGTTACAGGTGAGTTTCTAGTGTGATGTCAAACTGAGATTGAGTTAAAACCCTCCTTATTATGCCATCCTAACTTTTATATTTTCATTGTGCAGGAGACCATTGTCAGCATGGCTGTAGCAGGAGCTATAGTTGGTGCTGCATTTGGTGGATGGATCAACGATAGATATGGACGAAAGAAATCCATTTTGTTGGCTGATGTCCTGTTCTTCTTCGGTGCAGTAATCATGGCTGCCTCATTTTGGCCATGGATGTTAATTATTGGAAGAATTTTAGTGGGTTTAGGAGTTGGAATGGCTTCTATGACTGCACCTCTTTATATTTCAGAAGCTTCTCCAGCTAGAATTAGAGGAGCCCTTGTTAGTATTAATGGTTTGCTAATTACAGGAGGGCAGTTAGTGTCATACTTGATCAATCTTGCATTCACCAAGGTACATAATAAACAACTTGTACCGTTTCATTCATTAACCTATGGCCCCGTTTGGTTCGTGGGAATAGGGGTCTACAATGAGAACCGGAATGGGCTATTCCTATTCCAACTGTTTGGTTGGATGGAATTGGAATCCCATCCCCATTCTTGCTGAAATGGCATTTCCTCATTTGAGGGAATGGCCATTCCCTGCCCCCCCCCTCCCCCGTGGGAATGAAATCCCATTTTTGTTGATTTCAATTTCTATTCCCATTCCTGTCTGAACCAAACAGATTATGGGAATGGACCATTCTGATTCTAATTCCGACTTACATTAATATAACTAAAAGAAATGATAAATCTTGATAATAATTTTGTAATGGAATTTTCCTTCTTTCAGGTACCTGGAACTTGGCGTTGGATGTTAGGAGTGGCTGGAATTCCAGCAATCATTCAGGGTCTACTGATGCTGTCACTTCCTGAATCCCCTAGATGGCTCTACAGAGAGGTCATTTCTTTTTCTATAATCTGTTAATCTCTTATGTGGTACATTAATGAATTTGTTTTAATGTGAAGAGCATTAACTCCATAATCATATCCACCAATTTCTTATTATACTTACTATTTGCTTTGTATATATTTCCATGAAATAGAACAAGAGAAAGGAAGCTGTGGACATTTTGAATAAAATATATGAACCTCATGAGGTTGAGCAAGAGGAAGAGGCCCTACGGTTGTCTGTTGAAGCTGAAATAGCAGAAGGTTGTATTGGTGGAGATAACATCCTCACGAAAGTAAGGAAAGCATGGAGTAACAAGATTGTACGCAGAGGGCTAGCTGCTGGTATTCTGTGTCAAGTGGCTCAGCAGTTTGTGGGTATCAATACAGTTATGTATTACAGTCCAACCATTGTTCAGTTGGCTGGTTTTGCTTCCAACTCTTTGGCCTTGGCGCTCTCTCTCATTACATCTGGTCTCAATTTTATTGGAACCATCGTTAGCATGTTATGCCTTGATAGATTTGGGAGGAGGAGGCTTCTTCTTGTTAGTATGGTTGGCATCATATGTTGTCTTCTACTGTTGTTTGCGGTGTTCAATGAAGCTTCTATTCATTCACCCACCATTAGTAGATCAGACTCAATGCACTTCGGTGGGAACATGACTTGTCCCAGTTACATGACAGCCCCAGATTCTTCATCTTGGACTTGTATGACATGCTTGAAAGCATCTCCTCAGTGTGGGTTTTGTGCGAACAAGGTAAGTTTTGTCTTAAGTATTTCTTTTGATCCACTACCTTGTAATCAATAATGGCAAAAAGAAAATCAGAGAGGGTTAATTTAAAAGTTAGGTAATATTTTTCTATAAAGAGATAAAAGAATGGGAATGAATGAACAGTCTTTTCCTAATTTAAATGAAACGCAATTGGATATCATTTCCAATATAATCAAAGTTTTCCTTTTCTACAATCCAGAGAAACTTTTTAGTTAGGTGTACTCACCGTGAGTTTTTTTTTTTTACCTTAACTGAACCGATTTGATCGGTTTTCTAATAATTTGAATCAAAATCAAACCGATGCGACGGTTAACCGGCTTTTTTGATTTTTTTGTGCAGTAAACTTGGACAATGAACAAGCTGAAGCTTGAAGTCTGAAGCTTGAAGGCCTATATATTTATGCAAAAAAAAAAAAGAAATACACTATAAATAATATTTATGCAAAAAAATAAAAAAATATACTATAAATAATATTTATGCAAAAAAAAAAAACCTTAAACAAGCTGAAGGCCTAAAGTTGAACTTAGACAATGAACACTGAAGTGGTGGCTGGTTTGCCGATGCCGGAGTGGTTGAAGTCGCCTGAACCTGAAGTGAGAGGTGGCGGAGATGATAGGTGTCGCTAGAGTGGGAGTAGCTGGCGCCTAGCTTTGGTGGCTTGATGCTTTCCAGTAACTGGTATTGCCGCTTGGCGGTTGGCGCAGAGCGGCGGAGGGAGATGACAGGAGAGAGAGAGAGCTCAGTTCTGAGCCTTCTGGCATGGCCATAACAGAGAAGGAAGGGGGTGAGGCCATCAGAGGACAACTATCAACCAATGCTGAAATCAAATGATGGAAGATGATGATTGGTGCCGGAGGAAAGCAAGGGGAACTGGGGAGGAAGATGAACAAGTGGAAAACACAGGTTTTCAGTTTTGGTATTAGCCTTTAGGTATCAAAAAGGGGAAAGAGGGAAAATTCATTTAAGTCAAATAGTGGTGGATTTATTTCTATCTAAAAGTATAAATATAAATATAATATATACAATACATAATATATATCTATATATATATCGGTTGGTTTGGCTAACTACTAATTTGATTAACCGGCTTTCCGATTCGGTTTCCATTGGTTTTTGTTTTTTGTGCTTTCTTACTCACCCCTACTTTTAGGCCCCATTCGCTTTTCAGTAAGTTATTTATTGGGGTGAATACACTTACCCAGGTAAGTGTTTCTCAGGAAAGACTTATCCAGGTAAGTGCATTTACCAATGTTCTTTTATTTCCCATGTAAATAAGGTAATGACCATTTTAGTCATAAAATTCAATTATTAAAAGAGGCATTTTGTCTCATTCAAGTGCTGAAAACTTTTTCCTAGGTGGGAAAGTTTTTTATCCACTTAGGAGGTGGATATTACTTAATCGGATAAGTATCCATGAAAATAAACGTTTCTTGATCTCCACATAAATGTGAAAAAAGAACATGAGTTTCTTGATCAATTAACCAATTTTCCCTCCTCTCTAAATCTAAAACAAGAACGCCCCCTCAGTTAAAACTATTACTGCGATTTTATGCATCCGAAAGCCCACTTAGTTAATAATTACTAACAGACTAATAGGATGCAATTTCTTGTTCAGTTTATAATAAAAACAACATATGTAATATTTCTGACGTCGTTTTTTTAATAACGTTAAGTTAGCTATTTAATTTTAAAAAATTCCCTAAGGGACATTTGATGAATCAATTTTTGTTGATGTATCAATTTTTGGCTAAGTACCTCATCATTTGGTCTGCTTCCAAGTGGCTGATGATTTTGAGGCCGAAGTGGAGCTGCCTAGGTGCCGAGCTGCCTGTGAGGTGTCGGGCTGACCAAGTGCAGGGCTGCCTGTGAGGTGTCGGGTTGATCAAGTGTCGAGCTGCCTGGTGGCAAGCTAAATTGATGAGCTTCGTTGCTCTCTAGAGACCTGCAAGGAACCAAATGTCAGAGGACCCGTGGTGGCTAACCTGGCGAGGTAGCTCCTATGCTTAAGTCAGTACTCTCATAGTAGACTGCGAGCTAAAAATCACAAAGTCTGAGAGCTAGAACTTGCTTATTTGCTTGCCCCCTTGCCATTGGGGTTGGTGCCTTTATATAGGCATTGTTTGGCGTGGGCTTCACGCACCATATCCGAGATTTCTGCGAGGTCGTCTAAATGGTTCAAGATTCCTAGAGGTAATTTCCATGCACGTTGACCACTCTCTCGATCGTTCGGCACGTGGGCCAACTTTCAATGATCATGAGAGTGTTAGGATATGCATGCCGAATTTGTCGGTGAGCATGTCTTACAAGTCGCCAGGTCGGCGCATGTGTCAAGTCGCCAAGTCGCACCTGGGCTAGGCCGCCATGTCGGTGCCTATGCTAGGCTGCCAGGTTGCCAGGTCGCGCCTGTGCTAGGTTGCCAGGTCGTGCTTGGGCCAAGCCGCCAGGTCGGCGTCTGTGCTAGGTCGCTAGGTGGGACACCATTAACTTGGATGAGGCAAGTTGTTGTCAAAGTGATTCCGGGTGTCACCTAATTGTTTTGAGGTGCCATGTGTCACAATATCATTGGAGGGTCAAATCCGCCCTCATCATTCATTTATCAATGAATTCAACTAAAGTGTTGGACTTATCAAATTTAAAATATTTTTCAATAGTATAACGAAATATACATTAATACATGTTATCATATTTTTGATTAAAAGGTACTAGAAAACTGGTAGTGTTTTGATATTAAAATTCAAAAGCTTGATCCTGAAATCATGAAAATTTCATCATTTCTTGAAATTTATTTCGTAAGTTGTTTAATCAAAATAATTATATATCTTCGCATTTTCAGTAAAATAATAAAAATCCAATTGCATCTCAGACTGGCAAATCCGAAAACACAAAACTCGAAGTTTCTAACATCAGTAATGGATAAAACTAATCATCCAATTTCTATACATTTTTTCGGAATACTTGCTTACTAATTGTATGCTTTTCTTTTTAGTAAATCAAGCTTTTGGCTACATATTTACATGATCAGATAGTATGTTACACCTTGCTGTTACCTTCCTTTTACCTTCATCCTCCTTGGAGATGTCAGTTGGACTGGATTTGGTCCAATCCGCTACACCAATGTGAGTCTATTATATGGATCAGGTCCAATCCAATCAAATGAATGTTTTAGATCAATTTGGACTGGTCCAGTTCAATGTCTGAACCATCCAATCTATTCAAATTTATTTTGATTTAGATTGGTTTCAACCCAAACTTGATTCACTGACACATATATTCTTATCTTATGTTAATGGATCAGATATTGGCTTAATCCAATCCAATACAAATTTGTTATGGATGGACATATTTTGGACCGAATTGATCCAATTCAATGTGTGTTGTTGGTCTGTCCAATCCGTCTAAATTGATTTTGGACTGGACGGATCCAATCTAAAACTGATCTATTGACACCCTTAATCCTCCTGCACCTTCCAAAATGATGATGATGATAATAATAATAATAATGATAATAAGTCTTTATGTTACAAGATTTTTTATTTATTGGGTTCACTCTGTTATGCATGCAGAATCATCCTGGTGCATGTTTGGTCTCCATCCCCAGTTCAAGAAGTGGATGCCAAGGAGAACATCGGCAATGGTTCACTAGAGGATGTCCATCTGAATTTGGGGTTTTGGCATTGCTGGGCTTAGGGTTATACATTATCTCTTATGCGCCAGGAATGGGAACAGCCCCTTGGATTGTGAACTCGGAGATATACCCTTTGAAATACAGAGGACTTTGTGGAGGGATGGCTGCAGTGGCTAACTGGGTTTCAAATCTCATCGTGAGCATGTCTTTCTTATCTTTAACACAGAAGCTAGGCTCAGCCTATACATTTTTACTGTTTGCTGGAGTCTCCTGTGCTGCCTTAGTTCTTATCTACTTGTTAGTACCTGAAACCAAAGGATTGCCATTTGAGGAGGTGGAGAAGATGCTCCAGAGAGGATTCAAACCTTGGCCCTTCAAGAAAAGTTCAGTTGAGGCTCAAGACAATAAATGATAATTCATATTTCATAGTATGCTGTTTATTAATGTATTTATAATCTTTATTTTGGGAGCTTATTTTGGTTTGGGATTTTTCTTCCCTTTTCCTTACTAGTAGTTAGTGTGGAGTCAATTTTATGATTGTTTTTCCAAATAACGGTTAAGTTTGACTTTTGTTTCTTTCAAAAAGAAGGAAAAAAATTCCTTTTGTAGCTGGCAAACAATTTAAAACATTTTTCCTTATAGCATTAGGACGAACTTGATATATTGCATGTAGGGGTGAGCAAGAAAAACCAAAAAACCGAAAATCTAAACCGAATCAATGAAACCAAACCAAAAAATCTGTTTAATCAAACTGGTCTGTTCGGGATTTTTAACAATTCAAAGGTATCGGTTCAATTTTGGTTAACCAATAAAGAAAACAGGCAGTTAAACAAACTGACCAATATGCTTACATTCCTATATTATATACATATATATATATATATATATATATATATATATATTATTAATATATATAATATTATTTATTATATATAAATTGAAAAACCAAAAATTAACCGATGAACTGAACTGACAATTAACTGAATCGGTCGACTGGTTAATCGATCAGCTTTGATTTGGTTTTGATTATCAGTTTTCCAAAAACCAGTACCACCAGTTTGGTTTGAAAAAAAAAAGGCTCACAATTCGGTTAATCAAACCATGAGCATTCCTAATTGCAAGTTTACAACTCTCTTATTGAGTACTGCTCCCTCAAGATTTTTAGTGACATTAAATTGTTAAAAGGGCCATTTACTAGAACACCCTCTATAGCTTCATGGATTTACTTAAAACTACCCTATAGTTTATAACCTATTTACTTAATCAACCTTTCACTGAGAGGTGTTTGTTTTGTCACCTAACACTTCTTCATATAGAAAAAAAAAATGACCAAAGAGAGCCAAATAGAGTGGTTTTTTGTGTCTTATTAGGGGAAAAATTGTATTTTATTTTGATTAAATTTATTCAATTGAACATTAGAGTCAAAACTGTCATTTTCTACTGTCACTTAATAGAAGGTTTGATTAAGTAGATCAATTGCAAATCACATGGGGTGTTTTAGTATAATGCAAACTATAGATATGTTTTAGTAAATCCATGAAATTATAGGGAGTGTTTTAGCAAATGACTCTTGTTAAAATTGTGATATGTGCCCTTCAAATTGTTGTCACCGTTCTTAAAACTCCACTAATTTGATTAATAACTTGTTTGCAGCTGAAATCCATAACAATTTAAAAAGGATTGAAACCAATAATTACTAGTGCATTTTAATAAAATTTGGTTGGTTGACAAAATCAGATATGTTTAGAAACAAACTATAAAACGAATGAGTGAGACCAAAAGTTAGTTTCTTTCGACTAAATTGCCTTTTTATTTTTTTAAATCCTAGTAAAAAGCCATGTATATTCAATATATACACTAATAAATATGCAGTTGCATTGTATATGGCAATTTTAAATGATAATAATTATAATAGATCAATATCCTTATCAAAACCCATTTAACAAGCATAAGTAAATGAAGCATGGTGTATTGATGGTTGTATTGTCCATTCAACCTTAAAGACCTAAATTTTTTTATTTGCATTTTTACCAATGTTTAGAACTTTTTAGTTGAATTGAACAATTGGATTAATTGGCATGTCATCAGATTGAGTTTTTTTATCATTGACTTGGTCAACAACCAAATGATTACCTGTTGAACCACTAACTTATTCAAGAGAAAAAAGTCATTGAGCCTTCAAACAGTCAAAAATCTTTTTGTTCTGATCTTCTTGAATTTGCCAATTAACACGATTAGGTTGTCAAGAATAGCTAGGGGTGAAAATGGATCGGATCATGATATGATTCAATCTGAAGTCTTATCCTCAGATTCAGATATCCCCATTTTGAATTTTCGAATCGTTAATAGGATCTAACTAAAAATTGTATCAAATTCGGATCACCCCTATCCGATAGATACCTTGATTCAATCCAATCTAATCCATTTGCATCCCTAATGCTCAGTTTGAAAAGCGTACAAATACAAATATGTAAAATGCAAGTACATACAAAATAATACAAAATATGGGGTTTTGCACTCTACAAATTTGTATTTGTATTCCTTCCAAATTGAGCTTAAGAGTAGCTAGTCAACTATTAGATTGGTGACTACTATTCGTAGGAGAGAATCTCTTCTGTCTTATAATTGACTACTACCTCTTGGTAGTCGATTAGTTAATGCACCTTGGCCAATAAAGTTGGTTGAATACTGCCTTTACATTAATTATCTATAGATAAAAGCCAAATGTGACACTAAGCCCGACTGTCATAGGTAGTTGATTATTGATTTCATGGGTAATCAATTACTGAGGTAGTTGATTAATGACTATATCCAACCTTAGAAACTTTATGTAACCAACCCTTAAGGTTTGGGCGTCAACTTATTAGAGCTCCACACAGAACTTTCATAGTTAAAGTTTAGTTAAAGTCTAACCGTTTAACATTATTCTCTAGGGTTTTAGTAATACTGAGGTAAATCTCAACTATGCCCATTGTTGTACATCTTGTAAATGATTACATCAAGTCCTAAAAGATATAAAACAATTTAGAAACTCTAGAGATTGTTGTCATCTTCTTCTTCGTGCCCATGGTATAGGTGATCCTCTATGCCTTAGATCATTAGTATTGATCTCAATGAATTTGTTATCAGTCTTTATAGTTCATTTGAGGTTTGTCCTGATATACCTGCAAATATATTTGTCTTTTCACAAACATTAGTACTCTAAATGAACTTGTTATCATTAAAACACATAGGGTGTTTTTGGTTGCAATGCAAATCATATTTATACTAGTGCAAATGCTTGGGAATACAAATCTAGTTTAGTTTTCCATTGGCATTTACACTTGTGATGTTTGATTGAAGGTAGTGCAAATGATAAAACAAGTTTGCACTTGTTTATTTGAGTTGTAAAAAACAAGTGTAGTAAATAAGATGCGGAGCTTGACTTCATGTTATTTTTTGGATTTTCCAAAGGTATAGGTTAAAATATGCATATGTACCACATGTGGAACGCACCAATGCATCAAAATGCATGGTCATTATTACACTTTATGGCGCGGGTTCCGGCCTTCGACCCCTGCCCGCAAGTGTCAGATTTCTTGATGGGGTCAGGCTTTGATCGTCTTCTTGATCAGCTCGCTCAGGTCGAGATAAACGGGGTTGGGCGCTGTGAGCATCCTCTGGCGTCGAAGGCTGCCGTTGAGGCGATGCCGACTATTGAGATGGTGGTGGCGCTGTGAGCATCCCACTGTGTTGTCTGCAAGGAACCCTTTGAGCTTGGATCAGAGGCCCGCAAGATGCCGTGTAAACACATCTACCATTAAGATTGCATCCTCCCATGACCCATATAACATTTCGGGCGAAGAAGACGACGAAAACAGGTCTACGATGTCCCATTTTCAAAAATCCCGAATATGAATAGTCGTGTCTAGCTGATCCAAACCCGTACTCATTACGGTTCATTTGGACCTGTACACAGTACGGGTCAGTCGGAAATGTGCACAATATATTTTAAATAATAAAAAAGTAAATAATAATAATAATTTCAGTATTTTAATACTATTAATTAACGGTACTAATTAACTATATTTTCAATAGTTATAGTATTTTCATAAATACAGTATTTATTAACAGTTAACAGTATTTTAATAATTAACAGTATTTATTAAAAGTATTGTTATTGATTATTTAATAAAATATTATAATTACTGACTGTTAACAAAATATTAAAATTATTAATACTGATTAAATACTGTTAATTTAATTTAATTTGGTAATTATTAATTTAATGAATATTGTTAATAAATCCTATTCATAAATTTAATAATTAATGTTATACTAAAAATAACTAAATAATATTATTAAAATATCATTACTGATTATTTAATAAAATATTATAATTACTTACTATTATTGATAAATGTTGTTAATAATTAATTATTTAATAAATAATGTTAACAAAAATCAGCAAAAATAATGTTTGTCTTTTTGCTTATTGCATTTCTTTGGTTTAAGTTTTTGGGCTTTGTGCTTTGAAGATTGTTACATAATATTACTTAAAAATGCTATTTGCACTTAGCTTAATGAATTGCTTCAAGGTTCTAAATATCGACACGGGCCACCGTTTTTCTGGTTGATGGTTCAACCATCCGATTCGAACAAACGACCCACTTTGATAACAAAAATTAAAAAATAAAAAAATGGCCAAAAACCATTGAACAGGTCGATGGGTCAATAGGTTGTTGATTGATTCAACGGTTTTTTGCCAATGATTGGGATTGGGGTAAAACAGAACCGGTTGCCTAGACAGTTCCTGGGCCGAAATGTTTGTTTGACTGGGTCAAAAGCGGTTCGAAAACCATGTTTTTTTATGCTTTTTTATTTTCACTATTCAAAGGTTTCTTCCACTATGGGCTTTATTCGAGCGTGTGCAATATGTTCCATTTTTTTTCATTTTCTGCTTTTGTTTTTTTCTTTTTTTTTGTGTATGTGTTTGGTCTTTTTCTTCAAGATCCTCCAAAATGGTCTAGGGTTTACCACCATTTTATTTCTTTCCTTTTGTTTTTCCTTTGGGTTGTCTTGTGCAATATTTTTTTTTATTTTCTTACTAGACTAGTCGTTCCAAAGAGGAATTCTAGACTCGAGTTTTTGATTTTTTTTTCTTGGTTTTTCTAGTTTGGTGGATTTACTACCATTTTTTTTTCTTTTTTTGTTTAAGATCACTTTGGATTTATCTTTCAAGGTTTTGGAATCCCTTGCAATGTGCACCTTTCCCATGACTATGACTACAAAGTTATTTTGTCTAATTATTGACATCTAAAAAAAATGACCCAAAAACGGAACCATTCTGGCCACCAATTTTTAGGTTGACAGTTTGAACGTCCGATTCAAATGGATGGGCTGTTTTGAAAACAAAAATTAAAAAATAAACAAAAATAATTAAAATTAAAGAACTATCGAAAACCGTTGAATAGGTCGACAGTTTGACTGCTCGGGTGAACAGGTTGTTGATTGATTCAACAATTTTTTGCCAGGGACTGGAACGGAATCGATTGCCTAGATAGTTCTCGGGCCAAACGGTCTTACCATCCGAATCAACTAGGAGTTCTCGATGTGAAACAAAAGACAGCTATGAAGTATATCTCAAAATTGTCACTATATATGAGATGCTATGATCGTGTTATTTTATATGAGATTTTTTGTTGAAGCAAAATTTAAAAAACGAATACATGATGATCTCTTTGAAGTTTTTATATGAGTTTCAAGAATTGAGTACTTATAATTAAAAGTTTCTTATTAAGAATCATTATCTTTTTTAATGTAACAAATAGCAATGTTACAATTCCATTCCAGCCCTTGCAAAGCAGGACCCCCCCTCTGCTAGTTGCCCATTTTATAATCACTTTAACCTTGATGGTCAATATTATCATTTGTAATCTTATATATATTGCAACGAAGGGGTTCTCTCCCATTTGGCAAAATGGAATCTTACTATTTACTATTGCATGACATACAAGTGTCTCTCTCCTCTCACCACTTCTCTCTCCCTCCATTTTGCATGTATGATACACGTGTCTACACATTTCACTCTCCCGCCATGGTGCCATCTGCTCCATTTTTTCTCTTCCATGTTCCCACTCTCTTCCCCTCTCTCTTCTCTTACACCATCTACTCTGTTCTTTCTCTTTCGTATTCCCACTTTCTTCTCTCTCTTCCACCGTCCACACCGTCCACTCCCACTTTCCAGAAGTACCGACTTTACCTGAAGAGGATGCAATGACTAATAGTGGTGGTGGTGCTGGGGCGGTGGGGTTACCTCCTGTTAATCCAGCGATGGATCATTTGTTTGTCAGTGTTCCTGTTCCACTTCACTTCTTGTACCCAACGCAGCCGACATCTGATCACTTCTTGCTGTTTGTACCGGTCACGTTGCAACATTATCATCGGCAGTAAATGGCGGCAATTGTCGTGGCCGCAGTGCGTCAAGACCACCACCAACAGTCGGTGCATGGGATGATGGCACCAATTCTAGGTCTGACTCGAACTTATGTATAAAAGCAAGCACATTTCTACTTCTTTGTGTAGGTTTCTCGCAAATGAGCTTCCATCTTTGCTTTGAAACCCTTTCTCGCTCTCGCTCTCTCTCTTCCCATCTCTCTCTCTCTTTTTTATTTCTTTCACTTGCAAAGCATCCATAATAACTTGCAGTATTTCACCTTTATTATAGGGTAATACAAAATGGGTGAGGCAAGGCTAGAGTGGACGGAGCGGTCTGGGGAGCCAAGGCAGAGAATGAGTTGCCATGGTTGGAGGCGGCATTGTGTGGCGCATAAAGGCAAGGGAGTGGAGGAGAATAGCAAAAAAATGAAGGCATAATCCATCTTCATTTTTTTGCTAGCAGCACTGCTAATATCGTCATGGCTGCCCATCTTTCATTCTACTAAGAAATCAATATCAGTTGCTAGAAAAGAAGACATACCTTACGTCAAATGTTTTATCAGCTATGAAGGGATGGGAGATCCATCATATGGATGGCCGAACCCTACAGGAAGGTTGGGCAAATTTTCAAAAATTTATTTACTCCCATCTGGGAATCTTATTCCCAATTTATAAAATTGCATTTTCAAGGTTCGTTCTTATAACTAAACCGGATCAAATCTAAAACCAAAATTAGGGAGGGATATACCTGATACGAAATACACATAAGAATGCTCCTCCCAACGTAGGTGTTCACACCCAAAGAGTGTACTAAATCCTTCTTCCACAAAAGATGACACGGTTTAGGATGAGGTAGGATCAACAGGTAGTTATTCACTAAGAACTAGTGATTCTTCAGCAAGAATTGAATGGGATAGTGAGCACGGCTTCTAAATTGTTTCTTCTGCTAAGAAATAATATCAAGATCAAGTCTTGATCAAATCCAAGAAGTGGAGATTGAACAGGGTAGGGCGGCAAGATCAGGAAGAAAAAGAGTTGAAGGCAAGATCAATCTAACTGAGTTGTCTTCTCTCTATATTGAGTGAGTGTGAATTCAATGTTCGCCCTGATCTCTTATTTATAAACTTAAAGAGACCATTTCCTAATCTCATTAGGAGTTTCTTAATCCAAATCTTTTATTTAGATCTAGACTCTTTAAATGATAAGGATAATCCCTTATCTTATCTGCAGATAAAGATCAACCTTCTAACCAAATTAGGAGTTCTTTTGATCCAAATATTTATTTGGATCTGGACTCTTTAAGTGGATAAGGATAATCCCTTATTTTATCTATTGATCCAAATCCCAAATCCGCCCCTATTTAATTAATCTAATTAACCAAGTCCAAAATAAGCTTTTAGGCCCATTAATCTTTCAGAATCACTTCTACTTTAATGCTGGCTAGTTTGGCTCTCTTTGTATAGCGTTGAACCCTATCATTGATCTACACATCAGCCACATGGGTTCAGCCTAGCCTCTATTACAAGGCCTGGCTGAATTCACTACTGAATACAATGAACCCCTGAGTCCATCACTGTGGGATCTTAATGGGCCGAACATTTATACTAAATGGTCATTGGGTCCAACCATCTTATGAAGGCCCAAGGATTGTGGGCAGATGCAAGATTAACCCATCAGGTATAACCCTCAATGATCTTACAATTAATCTCTTAGCACATAATGATCAAACACTATCCGACAAGAGATAACCTCTCCCTTGGCTGCAAGGTGCAGTGCTGCACTCTCTACTACATGGATCCCGGGAATTAAAACCTTTTGCAAACATTTTGAAACCATAATATATATAAGTATATCTCTATATAAATATATTTTGCAAAACCAAATTTCAACGTTTGAAATCAACTATCGGTAGTTTAGGTTTCCATCAGAGAGAGTGCATCCCCGATCATCCACTTTGTCCGACAAAGGGGCTGATCCTGTCACTATGATCACCCACTCAGATGAATTCTTAGACTGTCCCTGCATACCCAGGTTTTGACCCCTGTAAGGATCTCACTGATTGGCATATCAAAGACAGCCCAATCTGACACCTAGTGTAGTGTCATAATCGAGTGTAGAGGACAGGTGTAACATTCCAGTTTTGCCCATCTATCTCCAAGGTCCAGGGCGATACTGAAATTTTGGTCTGGTTTAAGGTTTCAAGAAAACCCACACTGCATGTACCTCAGGTCTCACCCTGGCAGATGAGACAAGCCACTCCAACCAACTTGGTGGTACATCAGTGTCAACCTTGGCAGGATAAATCTCCCTAGATCTATCCAATGGTTGTAAAGATTCTAAACTAACATGAGTCTCATGCATAGAAACACACCATAATAACATGAATCAAATATGTACTTTATTTATTTACAATAATTGTCATAATGTACATCATGCTGATTGGAGCTAAGGGCATACACTGTCTAACAGCTCCCAGTTGCACTTAGGTCCAATCGGGTATAAGCTAGAGTCCCAGACTTTCCACATTTTTCTCAAACACTTTCTGTGTGAGTGGCTTAGTCAATGAGTCTGCCACATTCTCCGTTGATGCTACCTTTTAACATCAATCTCCCGTAGATCTAGTGTTGTCACACAATAGTGGAATGAGTGGTGTGTTGAATTCCAAATTCTAGAATTAACACCTTCATTCATCAAGTAGCCTCACTTACAGGAATATGTTTGGCTTGGGTTGTGGACTGTTATTCTTACTACTCAGGACCCCATCGTGAAGATGTAACCAGGTGTAGGCATTCTACCATCTAGATCTAACTAGCAGTCGGTATCAATATACTCGACAATCTGTAGTGAACTACCATCGAATACCAAACAAAACTCTTTTGTCCTTCGAAAGTATTTCAGTATGTTTTTCACACCGGTCCAATGCTCTTGTCCTAGGTAAGATTGGTATCTACTTACCACACTCACGGCCTGAGCAATGTCTGGCTGAGTGCACAACATGGCATACATGATGCTCCCTACGGCAGAGGCATAGGGAACTTCCTTCATGCCCTCAATCTCCTCAGGTGTCTTGGGAGACATACCCTTGGAGAGAGTGACTCCATGCCTAAAAGGAACATTTTCTCTCTTGGAGTTCTTCATATTGTATCTCTTAAAGTCAATATAAGTAAATTGGGATCCTATTATCCTCTTCGATCTATATCTATAGAGTCGAAGTCCCAAGATATAAGAGGCTTCTCCAAGATCTTTCATGAAGAATTGCTACGAAAGCCATACTTTCATCATAGTCAACATTCCTATATCATTCCCAATGAGTAGAATGTCGTCTACATACAGAAGCAAGAACATAACCTTATCCTCATTGGTCTTCCTGTAAACATAGGGCTCGTTCGGATTCTGCTCAAAGTCAAATTGTTTGACAATAGAGTCAAACCGGATGTTCCAGGTCCTAGAAGCTTGTTTAAGTCTATATATGGATCAATTAAGTTTACATACCTTGTGTTCCTGACCTACACCTATAAAACCTTATGGTTGCTGCATATAGATATCTTCAGTAAGATCTCCATTCAGTAACGCGGTTTTGACATTCATTTGCCAAATCTCGTAGTCAAGGTATGCTGCTACAGCTAGCAGGATCCTAATGGATTTAAGCATGGCCACGAGCAAAAATGTTTCCTCATAATCGATTCCATCTTTTTGAGTGTACCCTTTCGCCATAAGACGAGCCTTGTAGGTATCGACCTTACCATCGGGACCCTTCTTCCTCTTATAGATCCATTTGCAACCAATTGCTTTTAACCCAGGGGCGGATCTACTAGAGTCCAGACTCCATTGGTCTTCATTGAGTCCATCTCAGTTCTCATGGCATCTACTCACTTCAAGGAATCTATGTCCAACATAGCTTCCGTATAAATCACAGGATCCTCCTCACTGGTCATGGCTTCCACCAAGTAACTTTCTTGGTCATAGCTATAACGAATTGGAGGCCTGGATGCCCGGGTAGATCTCCTATGTTGGTTATTAACTGGAGCTTATGGGACATCTCCCACTACTCCTGAGCTCTCCTCATTAAGAACAACCTCCTAACGATGATTGTTCAGGATGTAATATTCCTCCAAGAAATGGGCATTTCGACTACAGAACACCTTCTGTTCTCCTAGGTCATAGAATAAATACCTTACAGAGCCTTTTAGGGTAACGTACAAATAGGCAACGACTGGTTTTAGATTCCAATTTGTCAGCACTTGTTCTTTTAACATGTGTCGGACAACCCCAAATCTTCAAGTGTCTTACACTTGGTTTCTTACTGGTCCAAAGCCCATAGGGAGTATTCGGAATGGATGTGGTCGGAACCTAGTTCAGCATGTATATCACAGTCTTCAATGCGTAACCCCAAAAAGATGTGGGTAATTCCGAGTGTACGAGAAGTGATCGGACCATATCCAATAAAGTCTGGTTCCTCCTCTCTGACACACTGTTTAACTGTGGTGTAGCAGGAGGAGCTAGTTGTGATACTATCTCATTTTCCTTTCAGTAGTCCTTGAATTCGTTAGTGAGATATTTGCCTCCTCGATCTGATCAAAGGGCTTTAATGTGTCTCCCCAACTGTTTCTCGACCTCTTTCCTGAACTCTTTGAACTTTTCAAAAGATTCAGACTTGTGTCTCATTAGGTACACGTAATTATACCAAGAGTGATCATCGGTAAATGTTATAAAATAAACGTATTGGTTATGTGTCCTAACTTTCAGGAGACCACATACATCAGTATGTATAAGGTCAAGTGTGCATGTAGATCTTTTAGGCTTATCGGTAAATGGCCGCTTCGTCATCTTACCCTAAAGGCAAGGTTCACAGGTTGGAAGATCTTCTATTGTTAGAAAATCCAAAGGACCATCCTTTACCAACATTGTGATATGATCTATGTTAATGTGACCAAGTCGGTAATGTCATAGGCATAGAGACATTTGTTTCCAGAAAAGGATGGAGAACATAGAGACAATTCTCAAGTTTTCCGTATAAGAGAAATTTGTTATTCGTTTTGATAGTAATCACATTACTAAAGAGAACAGAATAACCATCCGCACATAGTTTTGAAATAGAAATCAAATTTCTTCTCAAATTGGGTACATAAAGACAATCTTTTAATGTAATTATTCATTCTCTAAAATACAATTCTATAGTTCCTATGGCTGTAGCTACAACATTTGTAGAAGTCTCCAAGTAAAGAATCACTTCACTGTCACTTAGTCTTCTACTTGTCGTAAACCCCTACAATGTATTATATGCATGAGTAGAAGGCTCAGAGTCAATACACCATGAAGCAGAAGTCACCAACATATTGGTTTCTATAAAAAGGATTCGAAATTACCTTGTTTCTTGGTCTCTAGGTACTGAGGACAGTTCCTCTTCCAGTGGCTGGTCTGTTTGCAGAAGTGACAAGCATCTAATGCCTTGTCCTTTCTCTACTTTTTAGGCTTGCTAGTTTTCTTCTAAGGTTTCTTCTTTGCCTTCCCCTTCTTGCCCGATGTGCCACCTTCAACAAGCATGGAAATGGGCTCATCCTACTTTATCAGTTCTTCGGCCCTCTATAACATATTGTTGAGTTCCTGAAGGCTAACATTTAGCTTGTTCATATTGTAATTCATTATGAACTGATTGAAGGAAAGAGACAAAGAGTTCAGGATGGCATCAACTTTGGCAACATGATCTAGCCCAGATCCAAGAGCCTCCAGTTCATTGATGTACCCCATCATCATAAGACAATGGTCATGAACTAGTTGGTTCTTGGACATTTGTGTGGTAATAAACTACTTTAGGACCTTC
Organism: Nelumbo lutea; assembly: GCF_056320005.1. Lineage (NCBI taxonomy): Eukaryota > Viridiplantae > Streptophyta > Magnoliopsida > Proteales > Nelumbonaceae > Nelumbo > Nelumbo lutea. The sequence continues at coordinate 66,092,190 of NC_142686.1, forward strand.
TGACGAGTAGAACGATTATGCTCCTCATACATTGTCCTTAGACTATCCAAGATATCCTTGAACTGTTCGATCTGATCGAATTATTATTGTATCTGATTGTATAAGGAGGTTATGATATAGCATCGGGCAAAGAGAGTTTTTCTCTTCTCATTCTTGATATTCCCTCCTACGGGCCTCAGAAGCCCTATCACCGGAACGATCCGGAGCAGGGTTCTTAGCAACCTTGTCCAATTTATCGGACGTCAGAACTAGCATAAGTCTATGATACTAGTCAGCGTAATTTGGGCCCTTAAGCTTATTGTCGTCCAACAGCTTGGTGAATTGTCCATTTGCCATTTCTGATAAAAGGCAAAGCAAATATTAGTCCACAACCTTATTTGATTCATGTTATCTACACAGATATGGCTTTTAATCTATGTTCCATTTCCATTTGTTCATCTCTGAGATTTCCCTCCTATCTCAGTGACGAAGACTGCGAACTATGTCTCTGGAAATGTGGGAAATCACATAGGGTGCATGGAGCCAACTGTTTCAACTGCATAACCCCACCACCTTCTGTGAAGGATCACATCCACTCATCTCATGAGCTTTCCCTTTGGCCTCTGTTAGATAAGGTTCATTGCCATTTTAGGTTAAACATTTCTATCGAGTGAGTGTTTACCCATCATATTCGTGAATGCCAAGGTACCGTGAGAGAGTCTTTCATTTTAGGATACGCCCTTCCCACATCAGTCTATGACGCCCCTATCATCTTATGAAACAATCCAACAGATCCAACAACAAATGGATAGCCCAATTTTATGGTGCATCTCCTCATTAATGAAGGACCCATCTTCATGCTAATGGTGGAAGACCCTTAGAGAGTTCATCATATGAATCTCCCTATCCCATGCACTCATATTTCAGTGGAGCAAACGGAATATTATGCCCTAGTTTTATTTAGGTCAAACCAAAGTAGCTCCCACTGACTTTCTCAAAGCTAGATTTAAATGGACCCTAAACTACTAGGGTTCCGCACGGTTCCTCTTGGGGAGGAAGTTGATGTGGGGCCCATCAAATGGGGAGAACATCCAATGATCTTATGGACACCATGGCAATAATGTGCATTCAGCCCTGGTGTGCGAAAGAGCCACTATCGAAATCATCATGGGCCAAGTACTTATGGCCCATTTACGTAGGACATCACACATCCATACATCACATGCATGAAACAAATTGATCCAATCAACTAAAATATCTGTAAAATCCTTAATTAATTAGATTAAATCAGTATCAGCCCAATATAGCCCATAATGTTATCATATAACATTATCTAGGTACATGGGTTGTATTGCAAAAAGCAGTTCGACCCATGTAGCTAAAGCTTGAAGTGGGCCAAATTCAGTTTTATCATATTAAAGTTAGGTTTTTACAGATGTAGGCCAAATTAAAGCTTGAAGTGGGCCATCTATCCTAAATCAAATTAGGGTTAGAAAAGCCAACCACATTGAACCAACAATTCAGTCCAACCAGTTTGGACCAAATCTGGTGTAAATCGGCCCAAGTTTTGGTGTCCAATTCAACATTTAATTCAAGAATAATGATCTGATAATAAATTAATTCAAGATAATCAGATTATCAAGAAACTAAAATCAGAGGGCTGCACTGTGATTTTCTAGGGTATCCTACAAACCTGCAAAGAATAGTTAATCGCAAATTGTAGAATCGAAATCCGCAAAATCGCAGATCGTGAAATCTTCCTCCCTCTGTTGCGCGCTCCAACAATCTCCAAATGGAATTAAAATAGAAAAACCTAATTTTTCTATTATTACATCACATCGAATTCCTATACAATTTATCTAAAAAATATATATATATTTACAAACCAAAATTGAATAGAAAATAAATCATAGGGTGTGCCATTCTAGGCACCATAAAGATTCAATCTCCATCACATGTGCAGCCCAAAAATTTAAGAAACATTCATAGAACAATGGCCAAACCCTGAAAAAATGCCCATAATCTGGGAACCAATTCCTAGAAAAAATGCTAACTACGCAAATCGAGTATAATGCCTTCTGCCCATTTGCGCAGATTCAGATATGTTCTAATTTGGTTCAAGACTTGAACCTGGCTCTGATACCACTGAAGGGATTGGAGATCCATCATATGGATGGCCAAACCCTGCAGGAAGGTTGGGCAAAATTTCAAAAATTTCTTTACTTTCATTCGGGAATCCTATTCCCAATTTAGAAAACTGCATTTTCAATGTTCGTTCTTGTAACCAAACCGGACCAAATCTGAAACCAAAATTAGGAAGGGATATACCTGATACGGAATCCATGCAAGAATGCTCCTCCCAACATAAGTGTTCACGCCCAAAGAGTGTACCAAATCCTCCCTCCACTAAAGATGACATAACTTAGGATGAGGTAGGGTCAGTAGGTAGTTCTTCACTAAGAACTAGTGATTCTTCAGCAAGAATCGAACGGGATAATGAGTGCGACTTCTAAATTGTTTCTTCTGCTAATAAACAATATTAAGATCGAATCTTGATCAAATCCAAGAACTGGATATCGAATAGGGTAGGGCGGCAAGAGCAGGAAGAAAAAGAGTTGAAGGCAAGATTAGTCTAACTGAGTTGTCTTCTCTCTATATTGAGTGAGTGTGAATTCAAGTTTCGCCCTGCTCTCTTATTTATAGCCTTAAAGAAACCATTTCCTAATCTCATTAGGAGTTTCCTTATCCAAATCTTTTATTTGGATCTGGACTCTTTAAGTGATAAGGATAATCCCTTATTTTATCTACAAATAAAGATCAACCTTCCTAATCAAATTAGGAGTTCCTTTGGTCCAAATCATTATTTGGATCTGGTCTCTTTAAGTGGATAAGGATAATCCCTTATCTTATTTGTTGATCCAAATTCCATATCCGCCCCTATTTAATTAATCTAATTAACCTAGTTCGAAATGGGCTTTTAGGCCCATTAATCTTTCAAGCTCACTTCACTTTAATGTTGGCTAGCTTGGCTCTCTTTGTATGGCGTGGGACCCTATCATTGATCTACACATCAGCCACATAGGTTCAGCCTAGCCTCTGTTACAAGGTCTGGCTGAATTCACTACTGAATATAGCGAACCCCTGAGTCCATCACTATGGGCTCTTAATGGGCCCAAGATTTACACTAAATGGTCCTTGGGTCCAGCCATCTTATGAAGGCCCAAGGACTATGGGCAGATGCAAGATTAACCCATCAGGTATAACCCTCAATTGTCTTACACTTAACCTCTCAGCCCATAATGATCAAACACTACCCAACAAGAGAGGACCTCTCCCTAGACTCGATTATGACACTACAATAGGTGTTGGATTGGGCTGCCTTTAATATGCCAATCAGTGAGTATCTTACAAGGGGTCAAAACTTGGGTATGTTGGGATATTCAAAGAATTCATCTGAGTGTCATAATCGAGTCTAATCGAGTCTAATCGAGTCTAGGGGTCAGGTGTAATATTTTTGTTGGGACACTACAAAGAATTCTTACAAAAGGTCAACACTACAATAGGTATGTTGGGACACTACAACATACCTATCGTAGTGTCATAATCGAGTCTAGGGATCAGGTGTAATATTCTTGTTTTGTCCATCTATCTCAAATGTCAAGGGCAATACTAGAATTTTGGTCCTATTCAGGGTTTCAAGAAAATCCACATTGCATGTACCTCAGGTCTCACCCAAGCAACTGAGACAAGTCACCCCAACCAACTTGGTGGTACATCAGTGTCAGCTTTGGCAGGATAAATCTCCCCAAATCTATCCAACGGCTGTAATGATTCTAAACTAACACGAGTGTCATATGTGTTCAGTTTAAGGGTATTACACAGAAACACACCGTAATAACATGAATCAAATATGTACATTATTTATTTACAATAAATGTCATAATGTACATCATATTGATTGGAACTAAGAGAATACCTTACATCAAATGTCAAGTTTGTGAAAAGTTAGCTCATCAGCTATACCACCAAGTCAAAAATAAACAAGACCTGATCTCTTCCAAGAAGGTTTTCTAGAAGGGTACAAAAAGACAATACAGAGTCATACCTTCTGTAAGAAGGTTTTCTTAATTACTTATGTTAATTAAGAAAATGGACACATATAATACTCAGTCCTACCTTCTATAATTTGAAGAAGCAGGAAGCAGGTTGGACTCTGCGAATTGACATCGTAGAGAAGGGGGATAGGTTGGAGGTAAGAACGATATATTTGCCTTTCCCTCCTTTTTTCCCCTTTTCTTACCAATCATTTGGGTTCTGAGTGTTTGGGAAAATAAATTATCTTTTGGGCTTCTTATTTCAGAGGAATTTTCTTCCTACCTTTCAGTTGTGTAACTTTTACGGACAGCTGACATATATTTTTAGTATAGCTATTAGCTAGACTATCTTCATACATGTTAGTTTCTTCATGTGGTTTCTCATGTTAGCACCTCCTTTCTTCAGCTTGTTGAACAAGATTCCGAGGGACAATGCAATTCAGAATGTAAGACAGTCGAGCGAGCTTTTCAGAAGGTGAACTTTTTTATGTTTATTCCTCAGTTCTTGTAGTGGCTCACTAATAAGAAAAAAATAAGTCTTCTGTTCAAGGAAGTTAATGGTTTTGAGTATTTCAAGGAGTAACAACTTTGAGATAAAAGTTACATACTTGAAATGCGTTTCCTCATTTTCCAATTGTGAAATAAAATATCGAATCATCCCTCGAATTGCTCTATCAGTCTTTATGTATTTTCTTGTGACATAACTGAACCTTTACTTAAACTTTTTTCCAGGTTATGGGTTATTCTGACACTGATGTTGCGGAATATCTTTTAAAGCAAAGCCTTCGATTGATGCCTTGGTAAAGTTTCTTTGCATTGACCTTACAAAAGCATGTGCAGTTGAGCCACCTCCGTTTCCTAAGGTAAGCACAAAAGCACGATCTCTAACTATTAAGGCCATGGGTTCAGTCATCATGTTAAGGCCAAGATATTTGCATATAGTAAGTAGGCCCCCTTGTAATTTATACTGTTTACACAAACTACTTGGGTTATATACTATAGTTGATTATATTTATATATAATAATAATTAACATTAATAATCTAATACCCACTAATTAATAATTTAAGGTTGTGTTTGGTTGCAGTGCAATTTTATTTGCATTAGTATAAATGTATGGGACTACAAATAAAAAGAATGCAAAGTCTGGTTTCATTTTATTTTGTGTTTTATTTATACATTAGTATAAATGTATGCAGTACAATTTACTTCATTTGTACTGTAATCAAACAAAATAAGCTAAAATTTGAGACAAAAATAACTCAGAATTTACACTCGAATATTTGCACTGCTATAGTTTTGATTGGTCAACCAATTTTCATTTGGCGTTGATGTTTGTATACGACTTGACTAAACAATTTTCATTTTTCATTTGGAATCCGCAAAGTTGCAGTTGTCATTTTTTTTTTCCTCTTTATTGCTTTGAGTTGTTTCCACGGGAAATTTTTGCAGGCTATTGATATTAATGTGGCTTTTTCTTAGATCAGATTCACCCTCCAAACTTCGTTATTTAACTAATACCTATTTAAGTATATTGTTCTGTCTGCAGAGTTGTTAAGTTTTTCCACCCGATACGCTATCTCTGTTTTTATTAGACAGCTGAGACTGAACCTTAAGGCTGTACCTCAAGCATCTGCACCTATTAACTGATCTAACAAGGGTTCTCAGAGAGATCTTTGAAGGAGTCCTAGATGGCAGTGATGAAACAGATTTAAATCCTTATTCCAAGTGAATACCTTTAAGGGCTAAGTTGAACATATATGGACAGAAATTCTCTTAATAAATTACATACAGAAGGCTGAATAGGAATTCCAGAAATTAATAGCTTGTAGGAGATTAAGTCAGATTGTTCTTTATTTCTTTCACCTTAGTGCTGAAGTTGATGACGCATTGATTATAGATAAAGTTCAGTGAATTCATTGCAAGACACATTGGGGAGATGGAAGGCATCTTGTTGGAAGCTGAAACAGGGGCTTTTCTTGGGAAACACCGGGGGTTTTGGTTTTATACTATTGATCAATGCCAAGGTCTACTTCTTCCTGGAGGACTCTGGTATGTTTTCTTCCCTTTTGGATGCAGTGGTTATTCTTTGTAGTTTTGATTAACAAAGTCCAGTAATTTTAATCACCCCAAAACTCTTCCCTTTTACTTCTCATATCCTATCATATTAATGTTAATAATATGCTCCTACCAGTCTTGTATGTTGAGATTATTCTTTCTACCTGGTGGTCGTAGTTTTTATTATCTAATGAATGGTTTTACCCATGAAAATGCTTTGTGCTGCATGAGGTATGTTGTGGAAAAGGATGTCAAAAATAATGTTGTATTTGTCTCAAGAAATTATTATTCATTTGACAAAAGAAGGCGCAGATTCCGTGTTGGATCCCTGAAATGGCTTGCTAGATTGCCTTGAGATCAGTTTAATAAGCTCCAACGCAAGGTAGGAATTCCCAATTTTATTTCTTATTTTCCATACCTTGCCAGTTCTTGGTAATAGTTTCCACAGGCAAACTATGTCAATGCATACAATGGGTTTTCTACTCTTGGTAATGATGTTTATTCTGTCTTGATGAGATTTAACATCAGATAAATCTGATCGTGTGTGCTTCTAATGTAATTATGATTATTGATAATTTAATTAGATGATGTACAAATTTCAGGTTCGACATGGTCCTGGCTTTTATGATTGTAGTTTAATAATGGAATCTGGTGAAGATGGTGGCAGAACTACTGCTATTGTTCATTTATCTGAGGATGATCAAGGCTTGGCTGCTGGGCAGTTTGCAGCCTTTTACCAAGGAAAAACTTGCATAGAGGCTCTGGCACAATCTTGGAGTGTTGGGATGGCCAAGGCTTCCCTGTCGGTGTAAAGGCTCTTGAAATTGCAAGAATGGAAGATAAATCCAAGCTTGGGAAACCAGTGAAGATTAAGGTCAATCTAGAAAATTATTTAAAGAGTTTCTGAAATTACAGATAAAGTGGAACTTAATGGAAAATCTTTGAATTCAGAAGATACTACCCTTATGAAAGTAAACAATCATCTCAAGGAATTTTCAATGTAAACCAGTTTCAGAAGCTTAGTGAGAAGTGGTTGCAGATATTCTAATTTTCTAGACTTTCTGACCATTGAACTCACAGTGCAGAGAGAGAAATATAATCCTTAGTGGTTTCTTCCCACGGAGGTTAACTCTTGCAAGGTATTGCCTGGTAATGGAAGTCAGTGAAAAGCTCTCTTTCGTTCTTGTTTTACTTCCAAGTTCTGGTGCCATTTTCGTCGTCTCTTCTTGCAACTAGAACAACTTGTTGATTGATAGTTCAGTGCTAGAGTTTGTATTATGTATTTGACATGCTATCTTCTTGCAACTAGAAGTTAGAGAGCTCGAGCTAGTGGGTATCCAAATCATAGAACCTTATTTGAACAAAATTGTTTATTCATCTAACAAATTATTGAAGATAGTTTGTATGTCTAGGAATTTTTTTTGTTCATTTTTAGAAAGAGCAATATTAGAAAATGAAAAAAGGAGTACATGAATAGAGGCATAGATTTGCACAAAATATATACAAAAGACCTAGTGATTTATTAATATAAATCACAGATTTGTAATTTATTAATTACAAAATATAGAGAGAAGACCTAATCCAAAAAGAAAAGTAGAAGACCTTGTGTACAATTTGTGATTAATTACATTATTTGGCCTTAACTAGCTTTAGATAATGGACTTTTTAGGTTTTCTAGATATGAAGTGTTGGCCACAAATACCTTTTAGCATTGAAAAGATAATTAACAAATAATTCTGTTGGGATCTTTTAATAGGGTTGACAGATTTGGTTTTCCTACATGTTCTACCTATTAGGTATGAATCTATGTATAGACAGACCACAACAGTATGCTTTATAGCCCTAAGATTTGGTCAAGAAAAAAACAACTACCACAATAGATTCAATGTGTGAGAAAAAACCACAATAGTAGGCTTTATAGTCATAAGATTTAGAGAAGAAAAACAAAACCAAAACAATAGCCTAAAGAAAATATACAAGTGATCCAACAACTTGAGGATTTCCATCTTAATCAATAATCACGAAGAGCCTACATTACATATAGCCTAATTATTATTGTTCACTTACTACTTACTACCTGTAAAAGCAAAACATAAGCAAGAGATTGAACTGGAGAAAATTGATGATATAAGGTTGTAAATAAATCAAAAGTACCTGAATCCAATCTCATGAGGAATAAAAAATATCCCAATTGAATTCAGTATCCAATGAAATATGTGAAATAATCAAATAGATTCAATTTCTATTCATCTATATGACGAACATCCAACTCGAATCGCTTTGAAAGTTCAAGAAGAGGGTGTTTATCCGAATTGTTTCTGTCACAAGTTCCAAAAACAAATTAAAATCATCTGTTTTTTATGCAAATAAATTGATTCTTAGAACAAAAACACAAAAAATCATATTCTTACCGTGCTTTTGTTTGCCAAAACTAAAAAAAAAAAAAGGAAAAGTACGGACAGGCTCAATACAGATTTTTTAATTCTATTGCAGACCTATAAACATTCAAAATGTCAAAAACTCTCACTCTATACATCAATGTCCACCCATGAATCGGCATCAATTCTGAGCTGGCACCTACCCCAACTGTACTTTGGGCCTAAATATTCTGATCCTGGGCTGAACCTTCATTCTCCCAAAAAAATGTGTTATCAAATTCCTAATTTTTATTTTTCTGTTTCATAGAAAATGTTTCATTTTGTTATTTAATATCATGTTCCAAAACTCATAGAATATTTGAAGTACAAAATTTGTTTTTATTTTAAAAACCACAAAATCATTATTTTTTTTTTAAACAAAACTGATGTGCTTTCATTTAAAAAATAAGACAATTCGATAGTGCATTTTTATTGTCCCTGCCATAGTGACTCATCATGGTCGTCCTTTTCCCACTTCTGATTTGCGTTTATATACATGTCTTCTTCTCTTTCCCTCCTTCCTTTCTCTATCCATCTATTGTCTTCGGAATCCCCTCATATCTCTCTTTCTCTTGCACTCACATACACAAAAACACAAACTCCACTGATGATGTCTAAGTGAGGAAAGAAGAGTAGACAAGGGAAAAACAAACGAAACTCCGTAATTAATTCATGGATTGAGGCCACATATTCCTGCGGAGGGAATACTATTTGAGTACCGGAAAAAAAAAGTTACAAAATCAATGGAGGAGAGAGAGGAGACGGAGTTAGTGTCGATCCCGGCGACGCCTCGTGTATCGAAGCCGGAGATACTGACTCCATCGGGGCAGAGATCTCCGAGTCCAGTGTCCAAGGAAGGGAAGTCATCGACTACTTGGACGCCAACATCGCTGATATCGCTGAGGTTCCTGAAACCAATCGGTACGCCAATGAAGAGGGTTTTCATTAACATGAAAGGGTACCTGGAGGAGGTGGGCCACCTCACCAAGCTGAACCCGTAGGACACATGGGTTCCCATCACCGAATCTCGCAATGGAAATGCTCATTACACTGCTTTCCATAATCTCAATGATGGTGTCGGGTTTCAGGCACTCGTCTTGCTCGTTGCCTTTGCCTTTCTCAGCTGGTACATGATACATCTCCTCCTCTCCCTGTGTAACTTGATTACTTATTATCTCTATACCTATCCAAAATATAGCTTTCTCTGGTTTTGCATTAAGAGTGTACGGTAGCTTCTCTTCTCTTTCAGTTTTCATCTCCCCATCCCTATCTCTGTGTAACTTTTTCTTTCTCTTGACAGGATTATGTTCCAACTATTTTTGATAACTTCAGTGCAAATGTTGTGATTGATGGCCAGACTATGGATCGGGTACCATCTACGAAGAAGAATCATCAGATTCCTTTTGTGAATCTGTGGATTGAGATTCTTCAGCATTTTCAGTATCTGAGCAACTTTCAGAGGTGAACTCGTCTTCGAGTCGCTTAACTTCACTCTGTTCCATCCCTCCTTCTTTTTCAGGTAAACCTCAATCCAAGGATTAGGTCTATAATGAAGGAATTGAGGTCTTGGGGAAAGATAGTTGGTTTTGGATTCGTGAGGAGGAAGAGATGGATCAACATCAAGAGGAGCTAAATCAGGGGAGGACAGACAAGGCTTTGCAGCAAATTTCTAGGTTCCTAACATCTCTGATTTGCTTTTGTGTCCGACTTTGTACCAGTTTCTTCCATAGATTCCAATAGATCCATGCAAGTAAGAGGGGATTGGGCGCTTAAGGGCATTTCGGTCAAAACAAATGTTTAACAGGCCGATTCACCGTTTAGGGGCAGTTTAGTTATAAAACATGCATTTAGGTTGACGTGTACGATTTGGGTCAATGAACTTTAACTAGTGAGTTTTGGACGTTTTGAAAAGTTATGATAAGTTTAAGAGAATTCATAAAAAATGATGCTGGATTTTAGACAATTTCTGGAATTGGAAAGAAACATTGACTAGTTTCTATAATGTAGTAATTAATTCATAGTGTATTGGTCGATACAGATATCATATGGGCCTGTATCAATCCAATTCAGACGATAAGAAACATTGACTAGTTTCTATACGTTCCACATATCAAGCCTTTAACGGTTGATATGGGCCCGGGCGGTGACCCAAACAGACTTGAGAACAGCACATGTTGAAAGAAAGCTCCTATTTGTAGCCTTCAAATGTAACCTCACCCTCAAAGAAGACGCAGCCATGCCGGAGGAATAAATAATCTAATATTTTCGGATATAGTAAACTAATCTCGTCGGTTCACTATCCCTCCCCCATAAATGATATGGCTATACACGAGTGGGAGGGAGAACAGAGACTAGAGAAAGGTGTTCCGGGGGCAAATCCGCAAAATTTTGAACCTTGTCTGCAACCGGCCAATGTTCTCTCACATAGCCTAAGTTATTTTTTTAGGGTGTGTTATCTAAATATTATTGTTAAATTTTTTTATAAAATTTATGTATTTTTTATTTTTTATTTTTATATTTTTATATTTTATTATTAATCAGATATAGATTGTAAAATCTAAATCTAATTATGTAAACACCTCATATTGGGTTGCAAACTTTCAGGTATTATTGGCATACCTACCTGTTTGGTTGGACTCTTCTTTTTGTAATGCTTTTTCTTCCTAGTGTATCTTTTTTTTTTTTTATTTATCAAATAAAAAATGCATGATTTAAAGAGAGGGAATTGAATGAGGTGAAAAGTAGTAGTTCAAATTAAATCTCACAATTAAATAGGGATTAAATTAAAAAAAATGTGTATTTTAGTCAAAATAAAGTTTCACAATCTTTTTCATATTTTTAATAGTAGTGTAAATATATAATTGTAGATGTTGTTGATTTTTTCATGATTTTTTTTTTATTTCTATATGTGTAAAAATAAGTCTGATATATCACACTTATTTTTTGTTTAATATGATAAATATATGATATTATATGTGCCCAAATGTATTTTTGTAAAATTTGTGTATTTTTTCATTTTTATATTTTTATATTTTATTAATTTTTATTGTTTAATTATAACATTAAAGGTTGACACATTTGACCCAAAAATTGAACTAAAATTGGACATTACCAAAGCCTATGGCAGGGTTAATTGGACTTTTTTCGGTAGAACTGTTAATTTGTTGGATTTCTCTATAGAGTTTTGTACTCTTATTGATATGTGTATATCTACTTTGTGTATTTTTGTGCTTATCAATGACAATTTTCTCCATCCCCGACGGGACCTGATGGGTCGGTATTGAGGTCTCCACCATGCCTCAACCCCCCCAATTATATATTTAAACATGATTTATATTAAATATATATTATTATATATATAATATTATTTATATTATTCATATATATATCAAAACATATTTAAAACATTATTTATATTTTAAAATTTTTATTTATTTTAAGTAAATTTATTTTTCAAACAATACTGTTATCTAAAAACATTTTGGAGATTTGATTCCCCATGCAGAAATTGTCCTGTCAAGGATTGAGGACGAAGAATAACTTTTATCCCTAGAGATGGGAATTAATTTCAAGATCGGGGAAAGGAAATACAATCCCCGCCCAGTTACCATTCTTATTCTAAAAGAATCCGACAAGGATGCCTTCTTTCAGCTTATTTATTTTTGTTGGTGACTAAAACACTTTCTATAATGTTGGTTTAGCTTCAAGAGAAACATCATATATCCATAGAATCGAGCCCCACAGGTATAGGCCAACCATCTCTCATTTGATGTATATAGATGATTTCATTATTTTTGGTCAAGCATCCATGCACAAAGTTGATGGCATCTCCAAATCTGACAAATGTTAAAATCTTAGGGTCAAGAGGGATTTTTCTCGGTGATGGTAATTTCTTGATGCTCTTACCCTATCGGTTTCCTAAACTTCTAACATGGCTTTTCTTTTTTTCCTTCCTTATCGTTGCCAAGGTAAGCTCTCTCAGCCCATCGGTTTCCTTGACCATTTTCCCCAGTAATGGTTCTTTAAAAGAAAATTCCCCTAATTTCACGTGTTATGGTGTCTTGTTCTTCTCCTTCTCCTCTGTCAACAAGGGGTTGGCTAGGTGTTATGGTATCTCTTGTGGCACAAGATAGTTGCAGGTTGGAGCAGGAGAAGAAGCAAACCATTTGATACTCTTCCTCTCTTCCGCATCCTTGAAATCTCCATAGTCCTGGAAATGAAAAAAATTCTGCTCCTTCTAAAAGAGGAAACGGTGGACGACAACGCCAAACCTCCTTCTTTAGGAAAATTTCTTTATTTTGGATGAATCGCTTCCTATTTATTTGTTGCCCCCTTGTTTTTTAATTTTTCTATTTATTAGGTTTTCTTCTGGTTTTGTGGTAGTATATTGCAGAGTTAGTCTTGGATTTGGATGGGAATCAGTGATTCTCCATTTTTGTCTAAACCTACGAACATGTTCAAGAAGTTCTCTTCTGAAGATGTATCTTCACAAAATCAAGTGAAAGCATCTGTGAAGCGCAAGATTCAACAAAGTATTGCAAATGAGTACCCAAGCCTGGAGCCAGTTTTGTATGATTTGCTACCAAAGAAATCACCTCTCTTTGTTGCCAAATGCCAAAATCGTATGAATCTGGTAGTGGTGAATCCCCACTATTTTTCAACATTTGTAATGGTCCTTTCATGCCAACATTACGGCTTCTTCATCAATATCCTGATATAATGAAAAAGTTACTAGTAGATGGGGGTGCAATTAAATTTGTCCTTTCTAGTGCAAACATAATGTGTCTTGGCCTTACATCTCCTAATGGTGCTTTGCATGATGGCGTGGCAAAGGAAACTCCCATGGCCATTATGGCTGAAGGAAAGAAACACACACTTGCAATTGGCTTTACAAAAATGTCAATGAAAGACCTAAGAGCTATCAACAAAGGAATTGGTGTGGACAACATGCATTATCTCAATGGTGGTCTTTGCAAGGTAATTCATGGCAAATATCTCTTGCATGTATCTTTGTTCATGAGTATTTCCTAGGTATAAGTATGTTACTTTTAAATGTGTTTACAAGATATTGCACTAGGATAATTGAAATAACTATGATGATATTTAAGAATTAAAGTTCATTTTAGCTTGATGTATTAAAAAAAAAAGTCTTGGCTTTAGGTTTTATGTAATGTTCCATTTATTGGTTGCCCTCTTGGTTTTAGTTTTCTATTAATGAACTTTGTTTGTCCAAGTTCTGGTTTTCAAGTAGCATTCCATCTAGAACCTCGAGCATTTTGGATGTGAAGCAAAGAAGAAGTTTATTTGAGGTGCCCTAACTTTATGGTATTTTGGATGTCAAATGCGGAAGAAGTTTCTTTGAGGTCCTATGAGAAGAAAATTATTTGGATTATAGTTTCTTTGAGTATTTTCTTGGATTTATGGACCCATAGTTTTCATTTTAGTCATTTCCTCATCATCCCCATGATCACACAAATTACTAATCTCATAATTTGTTTGTTTAGCAATAGAACCAAAGTAATAGATTACAACTCATCTATACTACTTATATAAGAGCGAATAACCCTCTTTTTCTCTAGAATTTTTACTGGACAGGTTCTATCCCCCTCCTGTCTATGCATATAGAGGGTATTTATGTCATATCCCTTTTGAACCAAAATCTTTCCTCTCCTACACTTTCTTCCTCTGACTTCCACGAATTTCGAACTATATATTGGATTGTAATAGAAATAGAATGCCAACTTTGTGTCTCCCATGAACTCTTTCGTCTTCCATGTCTCCCATGAACTCTTTCCCTGTCTCCCACTTGAATTGTAATAGAAACCGAAATGGTGAGCTCGTTGGTCTAGGCTTGCAAAGGTATTCCAATAACTTAAAAAAAAAATAAAAGGAAACATGTCTTTGACAAGAACAGCAATTTCCTTTATGATCTATTTTATTATTGTTACCCCTATTTATGCACAAAGAAATTATATTGGTTCCACTTATTTTATATTTTACCAAATTGGTGAAACTTGTAGGTTAGGTTCGTGAAACTTGTGAATCAAGTTCTCATATGGGTAAATTAGTGAAATTTGTTGTAGGCTAGTTTCATGAAACTTGTGAATCAGGTTCTCATTGAAGGGATGAGAGATCCATCATATGGATGGTCGAACCCTGCAGGTTTTTGAAATTTCGCCCACAACCTAATTTGATTCATGTTATCTACATAGATATGGCTTTTAATCTATGTTTCAATTCCATTTGTTCATCTTCGAAATTTCCCTCCTATCTCAGTGACGGAGACTGCGAATTATGTCTCTGAAAATGTGGGAAATCACATAGGTTGCATGGAGCCAACTGTTTTAGCTACATAATCCCATCACCTTTTTGTAAAGAATCATATCCACTCATCTTATGAATTTTCCCTTTGGCCTCTATCAGACAAGGTTCATTGTCATTTTATGTTAAACATTTTTATCTAGTGAATGTTCATCCATCATATTCGTGAACGCCAAGGTACCGTGAGAGAGCTTTCCATTTTAGGATAGGTCCCTCCCACATCGGTCTATGACGCCCCTATCATCTTATGAAACATTCCAACAGATCCAGCAACAAATGGATAGCCCAATTTTATGGTGTGTTTTTTTATTACTGAATGATCCATCTTCATGCTAATGATGGAAGGCCTTTAGAGAATTCATCATATGAATCACCCTATCACATGCACTCATATTTCAAGAGGTAACAAAAGTTATACCATAGTTTAATTTAGGTCAAACCAAAGTGGCTTCCATTGACTTTCATAAGGTCAGATTTTGATGGACCCTAAACGGCTAGGGTTTTACATGGTTCCTCTTAAGAAGGTGTGGGTCCCACCATGAATAGATATCATCCAATGATCTTTAGGACACCATGGCAATGATGTGCATTTAGCCATGGTGCGCACAAGAGCCACTATCGTATTTGCATGGGCCAAGTACTTATGGCCCATGAATGTTACATATCACATATCCATACATTACATGCAGGAATAAAATTGATCAAATCAATTAATATCTGTAAAACCCATTATTAAAGCCCATAATTATCCATAATATTATTGATTAATATTATGTAGGTATATGGGTTGAATAGCAATAAATACGACCCATATAGCTTTTGTGTAGTTAATGGGCTAAAGCAGTTTTAACACATTAAAACTTGGTTTTACAGGTGGGACGAATTAGGTCTTGCAATTAAACATCAACTCCTAGACCCAAGAATGAAAAATTAGGGCTGAGAATAGCCCCCATCGAACTACAATTTCGGTCCAACCAGTTTGGTCCAATCTGGTTTGAATGGGTCTAGGGTTTGATTTTTAATTCAAGATTTTAATTCAATAATTGATCTGAAATTAAACTATTGATAAAAGACATTCAAGAATTAGTATTAGGGTTGTTCGCAGACCTGCTACCCTACAAAACAGAGGTTAGTTCTAGCTTGTAGTTTCTCAAACTGTAAATCATAGATAGCCAAACCCTAATCTGCAAAAATCCTTCCTTCTATGCAATTTGCTTCAATCTTGATTGAAATAAAATAGAAAAACCCTAATTTTTTATTAATATTACATCAAATCGAATTCATATACATTCAGTCTAGAAAATAATTGTCTCCTCTGTTTTATATGGCTTAAAGTGATATGATGCCCGTATTTTTCTTATTTGATGTACACAATTTTCTAGTGTTGATTGCTATCTTTCAATCCTTATTTGGAAGGGGAATTAGGGAAAATGATTTATCATTTTGTTGACTAACAGAGAAAATGACCACACTTAACTAGGTATTGTGAATATATGATATATTATTATTAGTAAGCCCATAAATATAGTTTATTACACATTTACAAAAAGCATTTAAATTTAGTTTTTATCATATTGTTACATTTGTTAATTTTCAATTTGTATCTTAATTATGATGATGTATCTAGAATTCAAGTAATTAATATGAAGAAAAAAATTCTCATGCGCAACGCATGTGCTTAATTACTAGTGTATCTAAAAGCTTGGACAGATTGTATGCTTCCTAAGTCTTGTGGAGGCTTGGGATTCGAAAGTTCTCTTAAGTTAACCAAGCTCTTATTACTAAAATTCATTGACACTTTTTATCCCAATCAGATAGATTGTGTGTATGCATTCTTCATGTCAAATATGTCCATCATAAAAACTTTTCGGATGTTAAGCTGACTATTAGTGATTCAAAGCAAAGTTCAAAATATTGACATGTATTGGTCCATATCAGCTGATATGTATTGTCTCAGGAGCTTCCCGATACGCCCCTAAAAAGGGTGTATCTGAAGGGATGAGAGATCCATTGTATGGACGCCCAAATCTTGCGGAATAAAGGGGCGAATTTCAAAAATTTTTCTCTCCCTTTCAATTAGGAATCACATTCCCTATTTAAAAAATCATATTTTCAATGATCAATCTTGAACCATAAACTGAACTAGATCTGAACCAAAAGGAGTAGGAGAGGATTATACCTGATACGGAGAAATAATATCTCCCAACGAAAGTGTTCACGCCCAAGGAATGATCCAAAGACTGTTCCCACTGAATATAGTGTAGTGTAGGATGGAGCAGTATCAGCAGTGTTCTTCTCCAAGAACTCTGTCCTTCGCAAGAAACAGCAGAATGGCACGTGAGCACAGTTTCCTATAAATTCTTTCTCAAAGAACTGATGCCAAGATCGAATCTTGACTTCTCCCACAACTGAATATCGAACTGAATGTCTGGCGGCTGTAGGAAGGAGGCGACAAGAAAGATCTTTTTAGGGATTGCAAAAATCTTTCTTCTGTAATTTCAGCTCTGAAGAGGATCTGATTATGTGATTCTTCTAAAGGCTACCGCCCCCTCCTTCTTTTGTAAACCCAAAGGATCAGCCCCTCATCCAATCAGGATTGCAAACCCAAATCATATTTGGATCACCCCTTAGGTGATAAGGATAAACCCTTATCTTATCTGCAGATTAGATCAACCTTCTCCTAATCTCATTAGAAGGTTTCTAGATCTGAATCATATTCAGATCTGGACTCTCTTAGTGGATAGGGTTAAGACCCTATCCTATCTGCTGATCCATCTCAGAATTCGCCCATATTTAACTTATTAAATAAGTCTAGTTCAAAATGGGCTTTAAGCCCATTAAGCTTATGTGCTCACTTAACCTTCTTAACTGCTGCCCAGTTGGGCTTCCTTGTATGACGTGGGACCCAAGCATTGATCTACACATCAGCCATATGGACTTATTAAATAAGTCCAGTTCAAAATGGGCTTTAAGCCCATTAAGCTTATGTGCTCACTTAACCTTCTTAACTACTGCCTAGTTGGGCTTCCTTGTATGACGTGCGACCCAAGCATTGATCTACACATCAGCCACATGGGTTTGGCCTAGTCTTTATTACAAGGCCTAACCGAATACACTGCTATTGACAGTACACCCCCTAAAACCCATCAAATGGGCTCTATGGGCCCAATACTTACCCTAAGTGGTCCCTGGGCCAAGCCACCTTGTAACACTCAGGGACTGTGGGCAAATGCAAGATTAACCCATCAAGCATTATCATCAATGGTCTTACACTAACCTCTCAGCTCATAATGATCAAACATTGTTCGACAAGAGAGGACATCTCCCTCGGCAACAAGGAACAATGTTGCACTCTCTACTTATATGGATCCCGGGTATTAAAACCTTTTGCAAACATTTTACAAATCATAAAATATATACTTTTACATCTCATATAAAATGTACTTTGCAAAACAAATCTCAATGAATGAAATCGGCTGCCGTCAGTCTTGATTTCCATCAATGAGAGTGCATCCCCGATCATTACTTTTGTCCGACAAAGGGGCTGATCCTGTCACTATGATCACCCACTCAGATGAATTCTCAGATTGTCCCAACATACCCAGGTTTTGACCCCCGCTAAGGATCTCACTGATTGGTACATCAAAGACAGCCCAATCCGACACCTAATGCAATATCATAATCGAGTCTAGGGGTCAGGTGTAACTTTCTAGTTTTGCCCATCAATCTCCAAGGTCTAGGGCAATACTAGAAATCTGGTCCAGTTCAAATATTCAATTAATCCTACACTGTATGTGCCTAGGGTCTCACCCTAGCAGTTGAGACAGGCCACCCCAACCAACTTTGTGGCACAACAGTGTCAGCCTTATTAGGATAGGTCTCCCCAGACCGACCCACTAGCTGTGAACATTCTAAACTAATACGAGTCTCATTAAGTGTCCAGTTTAAGGGTATTACACAGAAACGTACTAAGGGAACATGAATCAAATATGCATTTTTATTCATTTACAATAAACTCATAAAGTACATCATTCTGATTGAAGCTAAGGGCATACAAAACTATCCAACAGTATCGAGGTTTTGACTGATTCAAGGGGTAGATGGATCTTAAATTGACCTCTCTAAACCAGATGTATCGATATTTTGAAACTTGCTTCAAAGGTATGGCAGGCAATATTGAATTGTAGACATATTCTTGCACAAAGCATTTGTTGAATGATTGGGGATGGATCTAGTGTGAATGCTTATTTGGATCCGTAGATTCCCACTATTCATAGTTATAGGCCAACCTATCAATTGGACTCTTCCACTACAATTATGGTGAATTCTCTCATTAGGGTTGATAATAGAACTTGGGGTCATGTTAAAATTGCTAAACTTTTTGATCCATTTGTGACTAATCAGATCTTGAGAATCCCACTACAGAAATATTCTCCCGTTGATGATGATACCATCCATTGGATTCTTACCCCAAGAGGCAAGTTTACCACCAAATCAGTTTGTTTGGAGGTTATTTCGCATCTTCATATCAGATTTGATTCGGATCAACCCCTATCAGATTGGATATATATAATATTATTTATATTGTATTTTTTTAATTTTTTATAAAAAAATGTGTATATATATGATAAAAACAGTTGAAAAAATATTTGTATTTTTTGTTTTTTTATTTAAATTGTTACATTTTCTTTTTCTTTTAATAATTTATTTTTATAATGAAATCGAATCAAATCATATTCAGATATCTGACATCCTGATCAGATTCTAATTGAAATCAGTATTTATGAGATCTGATGGGATCTTTGAATCAGATCTATAGTGTATCGAATTGAATTCGAATATACCCTTATTTGATTCCTATCCAATCCATTTGCATCCCTATGATTAAGGAGTCAGGATCAAGTTCTTCTATTGTGACCTACACACCTCAGAAGAAATTATGGTAATTCAAGCTTCTACCCCTACGAGTGCTACCATTCATGTGGAGATTTCTTTCAAAATCGCTTCCTGATCGAGAAGCACTAGCTAGGAGAAGTCAACGAATGGATTCCTCATGCCCACTTTGCACTGACATGGAGGAATCACTAGAGCATTGCTAATGTTGTTACTAGTTCATTATTTGAATGGTTGCATCGTTGGATTTCAATTTCCAACTCTAGCAGTTTGTTATTCACCTTTTAAGGAAATAGAAGTTGTGGCATTTGTGGAAAGCACGAAATAAGTTGTTTAACTTTAAGCAACCTAACCATCTTCCATTATTGCATCTTCTCTAACCATGTTGAAAGATTATAAAATGTATGTTAGCAGACTCGTGAAGATAATCCCACTAATACCCCCACCGGTTGGGTATACTAGTTGCTGGCCTTAAGTTGGCTTAGTCTCTTAATTATAGGGGTGTAAACGGATTGAATTTAAAGTGAATCAAGATATATTCGAATTCGAATTCGATTGCATAAACAAATATTCGAATTCAATTAGATATCCGTCAAATATTTAAAATCAGTAACTGAATTTGAATTTGAGTGAATAATCAAATATTCGACCGATTCGAATTCAACCGTTTAGATTTGTCATAAAACACAAAATTCTAATTCTAATAAAAATAAAGAAATTGGGGATAAATAAAAGATACGCACTTGAAGCAAAATCTCGTTGTTCCAAACCCAAAAAACAAACAACCTATTTCTGTTTCTGAATTAAAACACAAAAATATTACTTAGAATCAAAATATGGTAGCTACAATTTTGATAAATCTGAACCTAAATTCAGCAACAATTCCCATAGTAAAGATTAAGCAAAAGAAGAAATCATAAAAGCTACAAACACTAGAAACTTTATAGAAGAGAAAGCAAAAAGAATAAGTCGGAATCTGACCTTAGTTGGTCGGTTGATTTACCATTGCCGCTAATGCTCCTCGTCGTCCATGCCAGGTTGTCAACATCAACCACATCTTAGACAAAAACGACCTCAATGTGGACATCGATCTTTGTTGAAAAGCTGCTAATAATACTAAACTTTGTGAAGAATGTTGCAGCAGCAGAGGTTTCTCCAACTTGTTCATTCACCATTTTACCTATGCAAAGGTATTAGCACTAAACTTTATGAAAGAATGTTGCAGCGGCAAGATTTCTCAACTCCGGTTGCCATTTTGACTCTTTAAAGAATACACAGAAGAGAAGTAGAGAGAAGATTTGTTGGAATGTAGGGTAAAATGATTTTACCTTTATACACTTAAACTCTTAAAGAAACATGGATACAATGGGATTATGCATGTAAATTTATATAATATATTAATATATGTAATTACAATCAATTCGGATATATATCGGTCGAATCAAGTCAAATTCAAATTCGATCCTTATTTTCAATATGAAAATTAAATTCAAATTCAACATCAACCACATCTTAGACAAAAACGACCTCAATGTGGACATCGATCTTTGTTGAAAAACTGCTAATAATACTAAACTTTGTGAAGAATGTTGCAGCAGCAGAGGTTTCTCCAACTTGTTCATTCACCATTTTACCTATGCAAAGGTATTAGCACTAAACTTTATGAAAGAATGTTGCAGCGGCAAGATTTCTCAACTCCGGTTGCCATTTTGACTCTTTAAAGAATACACAGAAGAGAAGTAGAGAGAAGATTTGTTGGAATGTAGGGTAAAATGATTTTACCTTTATACACTTAAACTCTTAAAGAAACATGGATACAATGGGATTATGCATGTAAATTTATATAATATATTAATATATGTAATTACAATCAATTCGGATATATATCGGTCGAATCAAGTCAAATTCAAATTCGATCCTTATTTTCAATATGAAAATTAAATTCAAATTCAACTGTTTATTTGATTTGAATATCCGAATTCGATTTGTTTAAATTGAATGTCGAATTGAATTTCCGAATACCGTTTGCTCATTGCCTTGCAAAAGATGCCCCTGTTGTATTGCTCAATTGATCAATTCTGATTTATATGCATTCCAAACATTTGTAGGTTGACGAATGAAATTTTGGCCTTTGCCCTATTCTAAAAAAAATCATATATACCCTATTATTATTATTTTATTTTTTTTAATACCTACGCATATCTTAATATTTCGCTTGTATGTGTATCCAAAATATATACATTACCTTTCCGATATACTTCACATTAACGATATGGTGATGCTTGGTTGCAGAAAATTTTCACCCCACAAATTCCCGAACAACCAACTGGTATACTAAAAATCTATGACATGGGGGAGATGTTACCGGAAGGGCTATGACCAATCAAAAACCAAAAAAATACATGTGACAACCAAAAACAGGTTTGCCTACGTCACAAATCCCAATTAACCTAGGCTCAGTGCAAACAAGAAATTTAATTAAAATTCTAAATGGGTCGAAAACACGCATTACATTCTTCATTCCAAACCATAGGCATTTCTAATTGACGACTTGCGCACCTGTAAGGCTTAGTTTGGAAGGAGTACAAATTGAGTGCAGTATTTTGTATATATTTGTACTGTACATATTTGTATTTGCACTCCTTACAAACTGAGCCTAAATAAAAAATAGAGGATTAAAACATGAAGCAGAACCAGATAATCAGCAAAAACCAAGGGCGCATTCCGTCTGGTTTCCATGCTCGAATAGCAAACAGGATTGCTATAACAAGCCCTACCATTACAATTTCAAGCAATAATCTTGCGCAAGTTTTAATAGAGGCATCTGACATCGTCCAAAAGCAAAAACCAAGGGTTCTCTAATAGCATAAAAGAGAATTAGCAAAATTTGGGAACATTGTATCAAATAGTGATCAAATCAAATAACACATGCTCCTAGACAAAGAAAAACTACAGAGGGTGATCTAAATCTGACAAGGAAATAAACAAAATAATTAAGCAGCACCCTTGCCTTTCTTCCTCTGAATCTTCTTCATGTAAAACTCAAGCTCCTTTCCCTCCAAGATGTACCTGTTAACAAAAGTTTAAAGATCAAAGTGAAATGAAAATTGACAAGTAACCCAAAAAAGTGCGTGGATCAAATAGCATTTTTGCTTTCTTTCTACTTACCCATCAGCTCTACCACATTGTCCAGGGCGAGAAGAAATGCACGCCAACAACCTACCACTGCCAAACTGCTCCTCAATGTGGGGATCAAGCTTATGACTCTGCAGACGCTTCTCTAGTTTTCTAAGGACGTGGTTGCTCTTCTTTGTTTCCTCAGTAGTACCATCTCCTTCCTGACCCTAGCAAATAGAAAATCAAGATCAAAGGTCTTTAATTTACGACAATAATAATAATGGATCAACAATACACAGGTAAAAACTAAAACAGACCTTTGTTCTTTGGGTCAATACTTGTAACATGATAATACTAGTAAGAATAAAATAGGACACTTCATCTTTTTTTTTCTTAGTCAAAAGCCACTAATCTAAAACATGGATTGTGTATGTACGTGCATGTATGTTCAATGCCAATTTCCTTCTAGAAGGTGAGAACAATTCAATCTTCCCCTAAATAAAAAGTCCTCTTCTAAGTTATGATTGTTTTCTTGTCGAATTCTCACATATTGGTAACAGTGTAACAGTTAGCCTCATTCAAGAACTCGGTGCCATCAGATCATTTTCACACACTGAATTTGATTTCTCTGATAAGAATGTCAGTAACCAAGTTTCTTGTTGAATTCTTGCATATTGGTAACAGTGCAACAGTTAGCCTTGCATTCAATAACTCGGTGCCATCTGCCATCAGATCATTTTCACACACTGAATTAGATTTTTCTACTAAGAATGTCAGTAACCAAGTTTCCACCATCTTATGAAAACACATGCAAACACAGAATAAAAGGTTTCTTAAACAAGTTTACTTGCCACTTTGGTTGTTGAATGCAACCTTCTACAGGAGTGGGAATCATTCAGATTTTTTTGAATTTTATCAGTAATCAAAGGTATTCCATTTCAATAAGAGAAAAGAGATTACAGATTCATAATAGATTAGATAAAAGAGAACTACAGCTTTTTCCAATTTAGAGAGATTATCCCAAATCTGCCCAAAATAGATAGTTGATCCCTATGTGCCCTTTGCTTTGCCAAGGTATCAGCCATCCCATTTGCTGTTCTCTTAACCCATTTGAAGCTTGCCTCTAGATCCTTAGCCAAGCTCTTTATTTCTCTTATTAGATGTCTGAACTTCCACACTCCTGGAGTGTTTATCATCCATCCATGAAATTACTAATTTTGATTCACCTTCTATTTCTAAGTTCTTAAAACCCCTTTATTTTGCTAGTTTCAGGCCTTAAAGCAAGGCTGATATTTCTGCTCTTGCCAAATCCCCTACTCCTATCATCCTGAAAATAGTGTTACCACTTTCCCTGCTTCATCCTTGAATACTCCTATTCCTGACAAGCCAGGATTTCCTAAGGAGCTTCCATCAAAATTAAGTTTTACTCTTTTTGATTGAGGTTTCCAGTCCAAAATTACTCTTTCTTTCACAACTGCTGAGTTGGTCACTTCAAACCAGGCTCTGATAATATTGTCCACTGCCACCAACTTGAAAACTTCCAAAGATTTTACCCATATTGCTGTTTGGTCTTTATGCTTTCAACAATATCCTCCAGGTTCCTTGCCTTTTATTTTGCTAGTTTCAGGCCTTAAAGCAAGGCTGATATTTCTGCTCTTGCCAAATCCCCTACTCCTATCATCCTGAAAATAGTGTTACCACTTTCCCTGCTTCATCCTTGAATACTCCTATTCCTGACAAGCCAGGATTTCCTAAGGAGCTTCCATCAAAATTAAGTTTTACTCTTTTTGATTGAGGTTTCCAGTCCAAAATTACTCTTTCTTTCACAACTGCTGAGTTGGTCACTTCAAACCAGGCTCTGATAATATTGTCCACTGCCACCAACTTGAAAACTTCCAAAGATTTTACCCATATTGCTGTTTGGTCTTTATGCTTTCAACAATATCCTCCAGGTTCCTTGCCTTGTCCTTTGAACAGTCTTTCATTTCTTTCCTCCCATTGAGTACAAATTGCAGCTGCCCTTGCTGTCTTCCATACTAATCTTCCTCTCTTTTTTTTCTTGCTTGAAAAAACGAGTCGTTGAAGTTGAAGGAACAATATCCAATTTCTTGTTCTATCAAGAGGTTGGTATTGTTCCTTTATTTTATTTTATTTTATTTTATTTTATTTTATTTTATTTTATTTTATTTTATTTAGTAGTATTTTACTTTTATTCACATAAGTATTTTTTTTTGAAAGTTCTTTTTAAAAAGAGTTGCACAGTCACTGTGGAGGGTCCCACCTGCAACCAAATAGAGAAGAGATGCACAACCAAACAGAAAATGCAAAAGAACAGGATAGTAGTAAGTGGGAAGTAGTTTCACCATTCACCTTGCATAAAATGCACATGTGAGGGGATAGACATTTATTTGGCCTTCTTTGGAGAACATCACAGGTATTTATCTTTCCCAAGTAAACTTCCCAGCAAAAGGCTTGGACTTTTGGGGGAATAGGTTTACTCCATATTTCTTTTGCATGAAAGTTACCTCCCCTCCCTAAGTCTAAGGAAACTAGAGTATCAAGAAAAAAGAAGCACAAGAGAAATATCTGGAAAGGAAAGGTGTCCAAACTCTGTTATCTTACCCCCTTACATCCAAGAACACTAACCCCAAAGGTTGTAACAAATTTATCACTAAATCACATTCTCTATCCCTTAAACCCCTTCTGAAGCCAAAGTCCCCGTTTAGAACTGAGGGAGAAAGACCTCCTCCAAAAAGCCGAAGTCCCAGTCTAAGGAATCATTCAGATTATTGACCTACAGCAATACGGTCATCCAGATCCTTCTGTAAGTTGACTACCAGAAAATCTATCATAGCCATAGATAAAACTGACAATGCATTCTCCTAGAAGTTTATCAAAATATGCTTATTTAAAAGACCTCCTCTGGTTAGGTATATACAAACTACCACACGTACAAATGCAACAGGCAAGAAATATAAGAGATACCATAGACAGCCAATTTCTTGTTTTAAATAAAACACCTGCATTCACATGAATTTTAAAACCATTCTCAACCACTGTAATGGATATTGAGTATTGATGTATAGAAAATAACACCTAGATGGATAAAGTTTGCTAAATTTTACATTATATAACAACTTTCAGTTGCTGGAGAGTGGAATAGAAGAGGTCTATTGAATATTTCTTCTAGCTTGCTGTTTTGCATATTGTAGATAGAACCTTTACTTAGAAATTGAAATAACTAAAGGTTACAACAGATTTAGTATGGTTTTTTATATGACTAGCCATAACCAACAAAATACTGATTATCTACTCATCTGGCAATAACCATTAGTCCAATGCCCAATTCTCAAGTGACAAGTAGCTAAGGTAGTCAATGGACCAGTTTTGGGTCGGACCCCATCCAAATTGATTTGATGGACCAAATAAGACATATTGAATTGCACCAGTCTAGACTTAATGGTCCAAAGTATTTATTGGATCGGATTGGGCCTGGTCCATCGGTAATGGATTTATAATGTATTGGATCGGATTGAACCAATATCCAATACACTGCTAGAAGATAACAATACAGGTGTCAATAGACTAGGTTTGGGTTGGAACCAAATCTAAATTAAAACCAATTTGATTAGATTGGACAGTCCAGACAATGAATTGGACCAGTCTAAAATGGTCCAAAGTGTTCATCAGGTTGGATTAGACCTGGTCCATAGGTAATTAACGCATATCAGACCAATATCCAGTCCATTGACAGTCCTACAAGTAGATATTTCCATGGGCATGTTATATCAAGATAAAGAATACATGCTATTGCAGAATCATTAATGTTCACAGCTCCTGAATAATAATAGTTATTGACTTGTTGACGCTAAGCCAAATAAATGAATAATGCATAATTCTGCAGATATTTATTTTT
Source organism: Nelumbo lutea (assembly GCF_056320005.1). Classification (NCBI taxonomy): domain Eukaryota; kingdom Viridiplantae; phylum Streptophyta; class Magnoliopsida; order Proteales; family Nelumbonaceae; genus Nelumbo; species Nelumbo lutea. The sequence goes on from NC_142686.1 coordinate 66,118,984, forward strand.
CCAACACCAAGACATCAGTTTCACTTGGTTCCCTTGGTCCTACAGCTAAAATAAAACCAAGTCCTTGACAATGAACATTAAAGAACTACAGAACAAAAGTATCATATCATCTAAATATCAGTTCCGTCAAAACATCACAGTTCACATGTTCATTGTTTGAAGAAGATATATGCCTCAGTTCTAGAGATTTCAACAATGCAAATGTCTAATATCATTGTTTTACTTGTTCACACAAGCAACAATGTCAAGATATACAACATCACATCCAAATTCAGATGTGGAGAAAAATATAACTTCCAAACCACAGAAAAAGTAAAGAATATCAGAGTAAACCATGCCAATGGTAAGTTAAAAAGCATGTAGTTTGAATTTCACTCTTGCAAGAGGTCCACAGTCTAGCATGAAAGGACATCATGTAGCTAGATAAGTATACAAGGAAATGCAATAAAACAACCAACATTCTAGTTAAATTCCGAGTACCTCTGCAGTATCTTTTTTAGCAGCAGCCTTCTTCTTCCTACCAATATCAACACCATAGTGCTGAAGGTACCATTGCTTGAATGGGGCTGCATCAACCTGAACAATTGCACTCCTTACCAGAGTCTGTGTCCTGACAAGCTCGTTATTTGAGGCATTGTAAACCACATCGAGAATACGTGTCTTACGAGTAACGTGCTCACTACCCCATGAGTAATTCCCTGTGTCCAACCTCAGTGCCCTCCATTTCACATTCCCTCCCCTGACACGGACTCTCCTCACTGTCTTGTTACTGGAGAGTTTGGTGTTTGCAGGTTGACGACCAAGCTCATACCTTACAAAAACAAAAGAGAATTACATAAGAATATAAAATGCTACAAAGGAATAGTGTAACTGTAAATTAATGCCAAGTGGACTTCAATACTGTCAAATTTTCAATTTTCGATTAGTCAATCCAAACAAACAAACACAATATTTATACGAGTCTTCACTTTTAGCTACATTTCAGTTTTTTCCATCTTATTTTGCAGAACTTTGGCATTCTCTTTTCTTGAAACTTTGTCTTTTTACATGTTTTATTGAACACAGTTGAAGTGATTTTCCAATCTTCAGGATATTCATTTTTGTTTAAACAAAATTGCATCTTTCTCAGGTGAACTAAAATGCAAATTATGTCAGTTTATGGAAATAGAAACCAAACCAGTAAAGGCAATTCCAGTAACAATCAAACTATTCTGTCTTTTCAATCTTCCACTTTACTGCAATAGTTGTCAAGTCATCACCTAGGCGAGAAGGAACCCACCTAGGTCACAAGACCAGCCCTTTAATGTATTATTAATAATAGCTACATATTATTACTATGCTTTAATACATCTTATCATATAGTAATATATTATTTATGCTTTGTTTAAGGAATTTACCATCAAAGCATAAAAGATACAAGGTTTTAAGACAATAAAAGGAAAGAAATAAGAGAAGGATTATGAATTACATCCTTTTTTACAGCTTATCTTTATCCTTCTTATACACTAAATAGAAAAGGTGCTATTCCCCTTGTTTTTCCCTTTTCTTTACTGTCTCTCACTCTCTTAAAAACCTTTTATTAGTATAAAATAAAATTATAGATTACTCTAGTTGTTACTAGTTTTTTTTACATTCAACAATCTGTTATATATATATATATATATATATATATATATATTTTTTTTTTTTTTTTTTTCATTTTGTTGTGTTTGAAATATTAAAATCAATTGATTGAAACCGAAACCAGAATGCTCACAGGGTCATGGTTTTTACCAGTTAACTGGATAGTTAGCCCATTCAAAGCATCATTTATAGGGAACCAGGAAAGGTCACTGGTTGTCTGGTTCAACCATCCAATTTGGTCTGAACCTTACAGCACTGACTTAAAAAGCTTATTATCTTCAGATATGAGATTTTCTATATTTAAGAGGAAAACCAATGTTAATTGAAATGAGAATTGCTACTTTTTTATAATTTATACGCATGTTGATTATAATGCAAAATAAGGAAGCAACCAAGAAATTAGTCACATAGGCGACTACTAGCCACTCCACTTTGCCTAGAATCGCCTAGACACCTTGACAACTATTTTTCTAGCCCAAAATGGCAGGCTTTCATTTCTATCAAACCTTAATGCCAAATAAATAAAATCTTATCCATAGTAGTGTGGTTTTGGTATATCTCCAATGGAAAGGCTGTTCTTTTGAAGTGTAGCACAAAATTGACACCAAGATAACATCCGTAACCAGCCGAACTACCTACATCAGGAGGTTATGAATACCGATGATTTTCCATGCCCTAATTTCTGAAACTAACATGCACAATGATTAGTCCACGGACTATATATGTTACAAGGAGCTAGGGATCAGCAATGATGGACAAGCAAATGGCTATGAACTTATGAACTTATGAATATAACCAGTTCCAGTGTCATAAATTTATTGTTTATAAAACCAAATGAATTGGATAATTCAGTAATAAAGTTGACTGCATAAGAGAAAGTTAACCAATAAACACCAAAAAACTATATCATCAAAGAACCAGAATCAAAAGCAACAGAGGTGGCTTATCAAAGCGGAAATCGAATCAAAGCAAACAGCTAGTCAAACTAATCGAGTTCTCGGATCAAATCCGGCGCTCGATTGACTCAAACAACATCATGAAACGTTAAACAAACTACAGACCATCAACGGAGAATACTTACTTTCTCTTCTTCCTCCAGGCCTTCTTCTTCCCCCCAGTGGCGCGCCTCTTGTGCATGGAGTCTCTCGAGATACCTTGAAACCACGAAAACAAGCCATTGGAAGATTAGTGAGATCACAGAGACTGAAAAATGAAGAGATTAGCCATGAAGCGATAGATAGAAAGATCGACAATTATGCAGGAATTAGGGTTTCTACCCATTTTTGCTGAGCGGCGGAGAGATCCCTCCCTCTCTCTCTCTCTCTCTCTCTCTCTCCCTCTCCAATGTCTCCCACCTACGTGTTTATATACACGATCCACATTTTCAATTTTACCTTTACCCTAGTGGTTATTGCCTCCACCCGATCCAAACCCGTATTTAGAAGGTCCATGTTTGCCATCCATTACAGTCCGTTTTGGTTGCTGCAAACTGCCGACTGGGATAGAAAAATGGGGAAATGGGGTCGCGCTGGCATGGCGCGACTCTAGTGAGAATGAAAAAAAATCAAGGTTTTAAAAATCCATCCTGAATTGCAATCATTTTGGCAATTATTTGATTTAAATGAATGGTTTATTTTAATTTAAAAATTTAAAAAAACAATAATTAAAATAAAAAACGGATAAAAACCATTAAATGAATTAATGATTCGACTATTGGACAAGTAACTGAACATGGTAGAGGTCCCATTCCAATGCAAATCCAACAAGACTCCAATCCACCCCAATTTTAAAATGTTGGCTTCTGAAGAATGCCCAATAACAGTTTTATCTACTTGTAGCAGTTCGAGAAAATTCTAATATCGAAGAGCAACCAGTTTATATTAAGAGTTGTTAGATATTTCTTACCCCCTATTGACTAAATGGGTGCTCTCTGATGGAATCTACTCGTGCGAGTAGATCCCACGTTTGAGCACCCATTTCTTATAGATAATAACAATCTTAATTACTGTAATAATAATTAATGATTATTAATTACTAATTATTGTAGTAATTAATTACTGTAATAATATAATTATTGTAATAATAATTACCAGTTATTACATTAATTTAATAAATATATAATTAGTGATTATAATTAATAATTACCGTTACATATTGTTTATAACTAGACTTTTACTTCAATTTTACTTTAAATTAAAATTATAAATTTTGTTATCAAAAAATACTTTTAATAAATTTAGTAACCCATTTTTAATAATTACTGATTATTATAGTAATTTAATAAATATATAATTAGTAATTATAATTAATAATTACTGTTATTATAAATATTGTTAATAAAAAGATATTTACTTTACTTTTACTTTAAATTAAAATTATATATACAGTTATTAATAAATGATGTTAATAAATCTAGTGATTATTGTTATATTAAAAATAATTAAAAATGTTGTTAAAAGTATTGTCATTGATTATTTAATAAAATATTATAATTACTAACTATTACTGATAAATACTGTTAATTTAATTTATTTTTGGTAATTATTAATTTAATGAATATTGTTAACAAATCATATTCATAAATTTAATAATTATTGTTATATTAAAAATAACTAAATAATATTATTAAAACTATCATTAATGATTATTTAATTAAATAGTATAATTACTTACTATTATTGATAAATGTTGTTAATAGTGTTCTGACAACCAACGGTTCGACTGTCTGGTTCGAACAGATGGCCCATTCTGACAACAAAAATTACAAGCAAAAAATTATGAAACCATTATAGCCATCGGTTTTCGAGCCGACGGTTCAATCATCCAGTTTGAACAGATAGTCCATTCTGACAACAAAAATTATAGGCAAAAAATTGAGTTTGTGAGGTCCATTAAGTAGTATCATACGTGTTATGTCATTCAAGCGTATGACTCATATGACCCGAAAACGGAACCGTTCTGGCCACCAGTTTTTGGATTGACGGTTTGACCATTCGGTTCAAATGGGTGGCCTGTTCTAACAACAAAAAATTATAAACAAAAATTTACGGAACCATTCTGGCCATTGGTTTTCAGGTCAACGGTTTGATCGTCCGGTTCAAATGGACGACCCATTTTGAAAACAAAAATTATAGGCAAAAAATTGAGTGTGTGAGGTCCATTAAGCAGTACCATACATGTTATGTCATTTGAGTGTGTGACTCATACAACCTGAAAACAAAACTGATGAAGGGTGATTTGGCACGACCTAACAAGAAGGGGACACGTGGGCGCGATCTGATCGAGGGGTGACAACTCAGCCAAGCGAACCTAGTTCGCAACATTCGGAGATCGGGCATTTAGCCACCTCGGCCCAAAATCCACTTCGGTGTAGAGGCACCTCAACACCCAATCCAGTTCGGGACTAAAGAATCGAAGTTCCAACTCGGAGCTAATGAGCCAAAACGCTACATAACCGATTCCAAAGGCCTCCCCAACAGATCATGAATCTCTCAAGATCACGATGAGCCAACAGATCCCGAATTTCCCAAGATCACGATAAACCTTATCAACATATTACTCCCCTTCAAAAATGGAACAAACCTTATCTCCACAGCCTGGAGATCCCGAAGCTCTTTCATAAGGCCCACGACTACTCCAGTATATAAAGACATGAAACCTCAAGGCAAAGGTACGCGTGATTATTCTACTCACTAGCACTCAAGTTCTCAAGCATTCAACTCGCATTTACAACATAAAGTATTGACTTAAGCATCGGAGCAACCTTGTCGGGTTAGCTACCCCGGGTTCTCTAATCCACTATTTTGTAGAACAGTCTAGCTCGCTGCCCAATTGGAGTTCGGATCGCCTTCCAGCTAGGAGTAGCCATATCGCACACCATCAGGAACCGTTATGGCCACTAGTTTTCGGGTCAACGGTTTAACTCTTCAATTTGAACAAATGGCCTGTTTTGATAATAAAAATTAAAAAATAAAAAATGATCAAAAACCATTGAATGGGTCAACGTTTCGACCGCCCGGGTCAATGGGTCGTTGACCTGTTCAATGATTTTTGGCTATGGACTAAGATTAAGATAAAATGAAACTGGTTGCCTGGATGGTTCTCGATTAAAAAAATAAAAAAAATGACCTAAAACCATTAAATGAGTCAATGCTTCGACTGCTCAGGTCAATGGGTCATTGACCAATTCAACAATTTTTAGCCAAGGACCAGGTCAACGGGTCGATGGTTCCATTGTAGCCCCTACAAAGAAGGGCCTCTCCGCTAGTTTTTGTTGTAATTTGAAAATAAATTTCACCTCACTAAACTATTACAAATAATCATTGAAGCTAAATGTAGTAAGGACTAGCAATAGATCCTAATGAATAAACATGCTCACTCTAATACCATTTCTTACACATTAAAATTCAGATAATGTATAAACATCTTACACATGTTGTTTAGTTGGAAAGCCATTACCAATTTGGGTATCAAGATACATTACTAGTAGAGGTGTCAATTGGACTGGATTTGGTCCAACTCGATCCAATCCAATGTGAGTCTACTTACAAATGGATTGGACCCAATCTAGTATAAATCAAATACAAAACCAAATCCAATCCAAACCAAATGAAATATCAAAAATTATATAAAAAAATAGAATATGTAAAAAATTACAAAAATATATTAAAATGAAGAAAATCTAGAAATTACAAAAAAATATCCTTTTGACATTGAAAAGGCACTTTTGTTAAAGTACTTTCACAAAAGTGCTTTCATAAAAACACTTTAATAATAGTACTTTTGTAAAACTACTTTTATAAAAGTACTTTTGTAAAACTACTTTTATAAAAGTACTTCCATATAAGTACTTTTATAAAAGTACTTTCATATAAGTGATTTTATAAAAGTACTTTTGTAGAAATGCTTTTATAAAAGTACTTTCGGAAAAGTGATTTCGTAAAAGTTCTTTCATAAAAGTGCGTTTATAAAAGTACCTCCACAAAAGTGCCTTTATAAAAGTACTTCAATAAAAGTGCTTTCATAAAAGTATTTTCATAAAAGTGCTTTTATAAAAGGTACTTCCGTAGAAATTCTTTTGCAAAAGTGCTTTCTAATGCTGCTCGATCCGAGGTGTTTCTTGAAACGAGGTCGTAGTCAGATAATCCTGCCAACTAGGCGAGGCCGAGGTGAAAGGACGAAGCCGCGCTCCAAGATCTAAAACCAAGAAAGTGGTCAGAGGCCCGAGGAGTTATTCCCCGGGTAGGTACTTCGATGCTCAAGTTAATGAAGAGAACAGGTGGTCGGGCTGTGTAGTTGAGAGAAATGTTGGTCCAAGTAGAGTAATAGTATGGATGTTGGAAGTCCAAAGTTAGATCCCTTAGTGGGAGTTACCTTTTTATAGTTGTGGATCCGTGTCCTATTTGGATGAGGCTTCTAGGGTTGTTGGGATGAGGTTATCCGCTAAGGTCTTTGGGATGAGTCCTAATCCCCAGCAGAGATGTCCTCCTTATCCGTACGTCATTCTCCTTTCTTAGTCATGCTTATCCAACTTACGTGGTACCGATGTGGCCAAGGAAATAAAATGGTTGCAGAGGTGACACATGGCACCTAGGGATAGCTCAACCATAACCTAAACACCACTCCCTAAGTTTCGAAGTCGAGGAATGCAGTGCTCAACCGTGGTGTGAAGTGGAAGAGCTCTTCGGTTCTCGACTGAGGAACTCTAAATTTGAAGTATGGTTGAGTGCACCTTCTAGGTTGAATGGCTTAGGGTTGAACCAGTTTTTGGGTGAATTGGTCAGCTTGACGACGGTACCGTTTCTAAGACAAGTTAGCAGATGTGTCATTTCATCTTCCTGAGGAGAGGGTTGAGGATCCCCTAGCTAACGACTAAAGTCTTATGCTGATAGAGGTCTTTGGTTTCTATTGGCCGAGGTTTTATGCTGACTGAGGTCTTTGGTCTTTGTTGGCTAAGGTCTCTAGCTTATTGACCTCAATCTCATGTTGACCAAGGTCTTTAGTCTTCACTAGCCGAGGTCTCTAGCTTAGTGGGCTTGATCTTGTGCTAACCGAGGTCTTTGGTCTTCGATGGCTGAGGTCTCTAGTTCACTGGCCCTGATCTCATGCCGATCAAGGTTTTTGGTCTTTGCTAGCCGAGGTCTCAGCCTTAGTGGCCTTGATCTTATGCTAACCAAGGTCTTTGGTCTTTATTGGCGAGGTCTCTGGCTTATTGGCCTCGATCTTATGTTCATCGAGGTTTTTGGCTTTCATTGGCTGAGGTCTCTACCTTAGTGGCCTCGATCTTATGCTGACTGCGGCCTTTGGTCTTTGTTGGCCGAGGTCTTTATCTTAGTGGCCTTAGTCTTATGCTGATTGAGGTTTTTAGCTTACATTGGTTGAGGTCTCTGCCTTAGTGGCCTCAATCTTATGCTAACTGAGGTCTTTGGTCTTTGTTGGTCGAGGTCTCTACCTTAGTGGCCTCAATCTTTGTTAGTCGAGGTCTCTTATTCAGTGGCCTTGATCTTATGCTAACTGAGGTCTTTGGTCTTCATTGGCTGAGGTCTCTGGCTTATTGGCCTCGATCTCATGCTGACCGAGGTCTTTGGTCTTCGTTGGTCGAGGTCTTTGCCTTAGTGGCCTTGATCTTATGCCGACCGAGGTCTTTGGTCTTTGTTAGCTGAGGTCTCTGGCTTACTATCCTCGATCTTATGTTGGATGAGGTCTTTGGGTTTCGTTGGCCAAGGTCTCCGCCTTAGTGACTTTGATCTTATGTTAATTGAAGTCTTTGGTCTTGGTTGGTTGAGGTCTCTAGCTTAGTGGCCTCAATCTTATGCTGATCGAAGTCTTTGGCTTTTGTTGGTCGAGGTCTCTGCCTTAGTGGCCTTGATCTTATGCTAACCGAGGCCTTTGGTCTTTGTTGGCTGAGGTCTCTACCTTAGTGGCCCCGATCTTATGTTGACCGAGGTATTTGGTCTTTATTGGCTGAGGTCTCTCGCTTAGTAGCCTTGATCTTATGCTAACCGAGGTCTTTGGCTTACTGGCCTCAATCTCATGCTGACCGTGGTCTTTGGTCTTCGCTGGCCCAGGTCTCTGCCTTAGTGGCATCGGTCTTATGTTGACCAAGGTCTTTGGTCTTTGCTAGCCGTAGTCTCTCGATCTTATGCTGACCGAGGTCTTTGGTCTTCACTAGCTGAGGTCTCTAGCTTACTGGCCTTGATCTCATGTTGACTGAAGTCTTTGGTCTTCACTAGTCGAGGTCTCTACCTTAATAGCCTCGATCTTCGAGGTCTTTGGTCTTCACTAGTCAAGGTCTCTGCCTTAGTGGCCTCGATCTTCGAGGTCTTTGGTCTTTATTGGTCGAGGTCTCTAGCTTACTGGCCTCGATCTTATGCTGACTGAGGTCTTTGGATTTCATTATTCGAGGTCTCTACCTTAGTGGTATTGATCTTACGCTGACCGAGGTCTTTGGTCTTCGCTGGCCGAGGTGCTTCCAAGCTCTCAACGTTGCTGGGGAGCTTGGTGGCACCTGGTCTTGGAGAGCTATGGTGAGAGCAGGAACCCCAGGATGGAGAATGGTCTTCGGAGCAGTCAGATGTGTTTCTTGGCATCTTTCTTGATTGTGCGGAAAGAGAGTCCAAAATGGCTTTTTGTGTGATTCCCACAGAAGGTGCCAATCTGATGCTGCTTGATTCGAGGTTTTCTTGAATCGAGGTTGTAGTCAGATAATGCTATCAACTAGGCGAGGCTGAGGTGGAAGGATGAAGCTACGCTTTAAGATCTGAAACCAAGAAAGTGGTCAGAGGCCTAAGAAGTTATTCCCAGGTAGGTACTCCAATGCTCAAGTTAGTGAAGAGAATGGGTGGTTGGGCCAAGCAGTTGAGGGAACAGTGTTGGTTTGAGTAGAGTAATAGTATGGATGCAAGAAGTCCAAAGTTAGATCCCTTACCTTGAGCGGGAGTTACCTTTTTTATAATTGTGGATCTGTGTCCTATTTGGATGAGGCTTTCGAAGTTGTCGGGATGAGGTTATCCACTGAGGTCTTCGGGATGAGTCCTAATCCTAGCGGAGTTGTCCTCCTTATTTGTACAGGATTCTCCTTTCTTTGTCATGCTTATCTAGCTTACGTGGTGCCGACATGGCTGAGGAGATAAGATGACCGCGAAGATGACACATGGCACCTGGGGCTAGCTCAACCATAACCCAAACACTTTTGTGTAAAAGTACTTTTATAGAAGTGCTTTCATAAAAGTACTTTTATTAAAGTTCTTTTGTAAAAGTGCTTTTTTATAAAACTGCTTCTATAAAAGTGCTTTCACAAAAGTACTTTAATAAAAGTGATTTTATACAGGCTTCCATTCTGATCAATTTCAAATTGTACAAGGGTTTGGCCTCATGATTAGATTATTGGAAATTCGGTTTGGGTCCAATTCAGACCAATAAGAATATGGACCAATTTATTTTGGATTGGCCCAACCGAATAATTATAATGGACTGTCCAAATCTGATTTGATAAGGCTTGGATTGGATTGGATCCAATCCAAAACTGGTCAATTGACACCCCTAATTATTAGAGAACACATTAAAATTCAGATTTCTCATTACCAATTTGTTGTTAAAGATTATGTATAAACATCTTACCTATGTATGCAACTACAAGAAACCATCATGTAATGCCCTAGAGTTGGCACTTAACTGTGATAGGTTCACCAGCCATGATGTCTGGATTATTTTACACATAAAAAAATGGTATTTGGTTGCATTAATAAATAACACCTACACAAATCTTTTGCTAGAAAATTCCCATTGATATATCCATTTCCTTTTACTAACAAAGATATGGCTTTAATAAAGGAATTACATCATCAAGAATAAATCTTTAGGCATTGATTCCTCAATGTTTGTATAACTCCTAAGGCAATTCAACTGACAATTAGGACAACTAATTAGCAATTCTATCAGTTTGATGTATCATAGTGGAGTAAAGCTCTAGAATCTAGAGAATGTAAACATAATTGTGTAGCTCAATTGCTAGTCAGACTTCAAAAGCAATTCATTCAATCAACTTGTATACTGTCAAAGTAGTTTTTGGAAGACTCATAAAAAATGAAATAAATTTGGAGGTTGGGGGAAGATATAGCAGAGAGATTATACTAATCCATCTATTTACTTCCTTGAAGCTATGTAAACTCATCTTTGAATAAATATTTTTGAGAACCACGCCCACATGACCGGTCAAATCCCTCCATAAACCTTACAAATTGAAGGAAACTTCAGTTACTACAGCTAAGGAGCAACCAAGAACAACTGGAAGGACGGAAAGCCACATGAAAGTTGCTTGGTTGGAGATAGTTTGTTGCAATGTTAAAGAAAATATCTTAATATCTTACTGCATATTTGAAATGTATTGTTGCTTTATCTTATTCTATTTTCTTACCAATGTGGAACAAATTCTACACGTACTTATCTAGTTGGGTCTATGTCTATCCTCACCAAGACTAGACCTGGCCCATTGACAACATTGAAAGGTATACCCAATTTATGGTCTAAACTCTGAAGGACAACTTGAAATTAGTAGTGCATATGGGCCTCCTTGTGAGTGATCACACTCAATGTTGGACATGTGCTTCTTAGAGACATTCAAGTATCTCTTCTATCTATTTCACTTCAAGTCTTCTAAGGATGAGGGTATAAGGATTAAAATGGGCAAGTAAGGTCTTTGGGTTTGTTGGCAACACAAACACAAATAATTGGTCCAACCTTTTTAAATTCAACAACCCAAAAAACAAAGCTTTTAGCCATTTATTAGAATTTGATTTTAAGGGGTGGGTGAATCCACATGGAAAGACCATTGTTGAGTTTTGGATCCTTGGTATTGAACTGTGTAAAATAAGCTTGTCAATCCAATTTTTGGATCGTAAGTGTCAAAGGATTTATGCTGTTGATTAACCAAAGAATTGGGTCTCTCATCAATTAATTTTACTATAAGAACCCATTGCATAGAAAATAACTCCCACTCCTATAAAGTTGATTGATTAGATAAGTTAGTCTAGAGTTAATATAATACTTAACAAACTCCCATATAAAACTATGTATGTATGTGTATTCACTTCTGATGGAGGATGATTTGACCCGACCTACTGAGATGATGACACATGGATCTGACTCAGCACGAGCAACAACTCAGCGTCATGACCTAACCACAATTAAGTAACGAGCCTGTAGAGCAGCTCGCTATGTCATAGCTCGCTATAATGTGAGCTCCAGGTCCCCTGAGCTACTGAGAAGGGAATACTCCAAGACTATTTCAGCTCGCGAGTTAGGGAAACCAGATCGTTCCAACACTTAGGCAAAAGAACTGCCCCAAGGACCGACCTTGATAAGGGTCACCTCGAAGTACCCCTAAAAGCTTGCTACAAAGTAGCCCATTGCAAGGATAGCTTGCTACAAAGTAGCTTGTGACTAAGCAACGCGACACTCTCAAGAAGCTTCTATCTGACAAGACCGTACTCGTCAGACTGTACCACGTCTCTCGACTGACGGCGTAGTCCCTACCCATTTGACAGTCTGCACCCACGTTCCTCGACAGATGGTGGCGTGCTTGTCCCTTTAGGACGTGTCACTCATCCAAGCGGGTAGTACATTGTAACGATCACCTGCGCAGCCCTGGCAAGTAATGGCTGCGACAGGAGCCCAATGGCGGTTATGCCCAATTTGACAAGAATGCCCCTATAAAAGCCCTTTAATCGAAGGGGAGAGGACTCTCTCAAATTGGATCTGAACTTGAATTCTTACTTGCTCACGAGTTAATGTTGAGACACAGTGATCTAGCACGACCTACACTCTTAGCCTTTTATACTATTTTCTTCCTCCCCAGCGTTCTAACTTAAGCTTCAGAGTATTCCCGTCGGGCAAATCCCCGGGAGTCCTTTTTTTTTCGTCTTCTCAGGTGTTGTTCATTGCCAACAAGGAGTTAGTCAGAAACTAGCTAGGAGTGCCCGGATCGTGCCGCATCAACTTTTGATAAAAATAATTTACATGTCCCACTAATACTCCATGTGGCAGAGATGTGGGTCAATTATGGATTGATGTGCACTTAGGAAGTAATAAGCAAACAGTTGGGCCTTTCTATTGGAAAGAAATAGTTTGCATCAATTTGGTTAACTATATCATATTCGATTTATGTTTTCTTGTTTAGATATGCATCTTATGTCTAAGCATCAAGAATACCCTTTCCATTTGCCATTTTATACTCATTATGTACTTTATAATGTGAAGCACATACAAATACAACACCCTCAAATTATAGATCCCCATTCTTATATTGGAAACATGACACAAAAGAATAGTAAACACAAGAGTACATTAGTGCTCCAATTGTTTATAATAGCCAAGGTTTTAAAACTGACCCAGACAACGAACCGGTCAGGGGTTCGGTTCTCGAGTCAAATGGTCTGACCGTTTGAACCAAACAATTTACCCATTTTGGCAAAAATATAAAAAATTTTAAAAAAATTAAAAAATGGTCAAAATTGTTGAACGGTTCGAATGATTCAAATGCTCAGGTCAGCGGTTTGTTGACCAAATCAACATTTTTTGGAAAACCCGATTTTGGGGAAAAACAGAACCTGACCGATTCCTAGTTTTTTCGGTCTGACCGTCCGCTCTGGTTTGGTTTTGAAAACCATGATAACAGTAGAAAGACGTGTAAGATCATTTAGAACATGTGGTCAAATATTTCTACCTAATAGGGGTGAGTGTTATTTTGAATTTAAGCTAACCAAACACTTATTTTCTTAATAAATTCCATGCTATCTTGAACAAAACCTGATTTGGTGATCTTTGCATATACTAGCTTGTTTTCTAAGTTTAGAAATCATATATTTTGGGATAAAAATAAGATAGTTTGGGCATATCGTGTTAGTTTATTGCAAGGAGAGATAAGAGGGGTTCTCTCTCATTGATTTCCCTATATGCTAATTGTTAAGAAAAATGTCATAAGGTTGAGTGGATAAATTTGACTATAAGAAGTGATAAGAGAGAAGTTACTTGCTAGCTCATTTGTAACTATAGGTTACATTATTAGGTTGCTTAATAGCTAGTTCTTATGGACCTTTAAAACTTGTCTCATTATGTTTGGTATGCATACTCTCTCATTTGATTCATACATTAGGGCTTATTTTTCTCCCTTTTTAACATAATGCTTGCTTTGTTAGATGGACATAGTACTTTTGATTACAATGGTTGGGGTGGGCTACAATTGCTACAACTACAAGAATGGATGGACTATGTGGATAGGGAACCTTCTGTCAATTGAGATTTAGAAAGACAGAACTTATTAGATCAACTATATAGGGGAAGACCAGATGATTATTACAATCAATTGAGAATGGGAAAGGAGGCATTCTATAGGCTTTGCAAAATTCAATGTGAAATCAAATGACTGAATGACATGTTATGAAGTATTGTGGAGGAACAAATTGCTAGGTTCCTATTTAGCACACAATATTAGGAATAGAGCGATGGGATTCCATTTTTGTAGATCTAGAGAGACTATAAGTTTATCATTTCAACTTGGTACTAGATATAGTTTTAAGTTTAGAGGATAAGTATTGAATCAAACCAAATGGGGTACACCTTCTAAGATTAGAAACTGATCCAACCTTTAGCCATACTTTAAGGTAATGAACACACCAAGGTTTTGTATAGATGTAAACTATCTATAAAATTTTTAGGCATTAAAAATTAAAATATACTACCAAAATGAATTGTTTGGTAGGATTGTGTTGGGGCAATTGACGACACACATATACCCATAAAAGTTTCTGTTGTAGATGTAGCTAGATTCTGTGACCATAAGCTTTACCTAACACAAAATATTCTTGTTGTGTGTTCATTCAACTCGTGTTTCACATATTTATTACTTCAATAGGAGGGTGCTATGCACTATGGGGAGAACATAAACTATATCTTCTAGCAAGCACTAAGATAAGTTCATGTAGGCCATATTGATGTTGCACATGCAAATGAAGGGGCTTGAGTTTAACATTTGTTTTTTATATTTAATTAGGCAAATATTGTCTTATCACTATAAGAAAAATGACCTTTGACAACAGTAAAAAATTGTTTCCAGTATAGGAAAGACCATTGCCAAATGTTTTACTTACAACTGAACGAGTTATTGCTAGCGAAGCCATTGTTAAAAGTGTTTTACAACAATCAAGTGTTGCGAAATATATTTTTTCACAACAGCCAGTCCAATTGATGGCAAAAGTAGTATTTTGGAACAACCATTTGCAACTGTCACCAAATAAATTATTTTAGCAACAATGCATAAAAACTGTTACCCATATACTACTTTGCCTTATGGTACCAATTACATGTTGCCTAATGGTACCATCTCTAACAATCTTGTTAGTTATTGCTAATTATAAATTTGCAACAGTTAAGAGTTGTATCTAACAGTCATCTTAGGCAACAACCTTTATAAATTGTTGTTGAATGGACAGCAATCAAACAATTGTTGCCCCAAAGTTCCTTTTACAACGATTAAGTTAATTGTTACCAATTGTAAATTAGCAACAACTAAACAATTATTTCTTATAAAATTTATAGCAACAACTATTATGAACTGTTGTTGAATTAACAACAATCAAGCACTTGTTATCTTAAATTTCCAAACACAACAATCAAGTCTATCGTTGCTAATTGTAAAATGGCCACAATTGAATAAATGTTTCACATAAATATTTTAAGCAACAAACCTTGTGAACTATTGTTAAATTACATCCCAACTGTATTTATACACAAATGTGTTAAAATATATTTCAATTTCCAAATTGCTATC
The DNA here is from genome assembly GCF_056320005.1 of Nelumbo lutea. Classification (NCBI taxonomy): domain Eukaryota; kingdom Viridiplantae; phylum Streptophyta; class Magnoliopsida; order Proteales; family Nelumbonaceae; genus Nelumbo; species Nelumbo lutea. Next base: position 66,134,432 of record NC_142686.1, read on the forward strand.
ATAAATAATACAATTAACACAAAAATTTGGTCAAATGTATCCACCCACATATCTAAAGTTGTGTTTTGGGCTAAGTAACCATAGTAACAAATTGGTTGAAAATGATGAATTACCTATGAGAGGTTGATTCCACATCTTGAAGAGCCTCTAACTTTACTTTACATGTTGTTTTGTGATGGAATACTTGGAACATGTCTCATTCCTTAAAAAAAAAAACAATAACTCAAAAAAAAAAAAAAAACAAAACAAAATGAATCAAGCATCAAGTGGCCCTTCTTGCAACTTGTATACAAATTAAAGTTACATGTATACAAAAATTAAAGTTACATGAATCAAGCATCAAGCCTCATCATTGTTTTATACCATGAAGATATTTCCATCAAAGCCACTAGAGCAAAATTTACCTATTTTTTGTAAGCTAGTATATTCCCCGACATGATTTTTGTAAATTACAAACTGAATAGGGGAAAGCAATCATCCCTAGTCAAGTAACTTTGGAAACTATTAACTAGAGTATGGCAAATAGGAAAAAAGAAGTACAAGAAAATAACCAGAAGGCACAACAGAGCATGGACATCAAAATGTAGGGAAAAAACTAATATAAATTATTTATTCATTGTGTTCAACATCAATTCCACTGCCACCACAAACTTAGACAATTAAAACATTGCCAATATACTAGAAACAAACATTTTAAAAAGTAATTAGATGCAAGGTCAAAAAGAATTCAATGATACTCACCTTGATAAAATAGTAGTATGTCTTGTCTTTCCCTTCCCACATCCGTCAAGCCAAAATGTATTCTCTTGGTGTGAAGAGTGGGGACTTTTCTATTGAGCTGCCAATTTATCATACAATCAGTCTTGCAATTGCCCTTTAGGCTATGTAAAATTAAATTAAAAGGGAATGATCAAAAGCATCAACACATAAAAAACACTTATGTGGTGACTATTTTACCTCACTCAGAAGTCTAGGAGGCTATTGAGATTGGCTGCATCTCATCGATCCTCTCATACTGGAAGACATAGTAGAATTGGGACTAGGCTTCAAGAACTTGAACTAAAAATTAAAAGGAAAAACAAATTCTTCACTATATTATAATTGAGTTGGAAGTAAGGTCAAAATAATTTAAATAATTATTGCAAAAATCTCAAAATTCAACTACTAGTAGTTCTTAATTATTGCCGCCTATCTTAATTTTGCATAACATGTTGAATCACATCTAAACTTTATATCATATTAGTGTGGCCTTGTGTGATGCGTGGGCTTTATTAAGCAAAATTGAGATAGGAAAAGTCTTATGACATTCTTAATTGAACCAACTCGGGCAAGCTCTTATGATATTCTCAAGTAAAAGAAATTTTAATGTTTGTAAGTACATGAATTTAATTTAATTAAGAAGCAAAGCCTAGGGATAAAGAAAAATATCTACCCTATAGTTAAGCATTATTAAGCAAAATTTAAAATTCCAGGCTACAAAATAACACTGATGACATGACCTCTAACAAAAAGTAAATAAATAAGCAAAATAATCTCCATAGTTTAATTTCACACTAAAGTACCCAATGGTTATGTTGTATTCACATTGCCAATATAGTTGAGACCTAAACTGCAAGAGGTGATGTTTTCATATAGAAATTCTTTTGTTATGCATTCACAGAGATGGGACGGTTAATGTGAATCAACATGCATTACATGATATGGATTTAACATGCATCCAGTGTCATAAATTAATCATAAATTGAATAACTACTACCAAGGTAAAAAAGATAGGTTTGTATGGATATTGGATAATTTCTTCTTCCCATTGAGATTAAAGTAAAATTCTATCAAATACTCATCCATTACATGATATGAATGGAGAAAGTAACATCCACCTTGTCTTGCATGAAGTAGGAAAATATAAGTTACTTTTAACTAAGTTTTTTTAATCAAAATCAACATCTAGATGGGCAGTTAGTTGCCTAGGTGTGCTCCCTTCCACTTAGCATTGGCTTAACACTTTCACAACCATGCATGTTCAAAATGGTGGAAGCATTTGATATATATATATTTTGTTGGTAATGAAATCATTACTTGGGTAATATGCAATACATGGAATATTCCAACTTTAAATATGAGTCATACCATCCTTTTTCTCTAAGGAACATGTCCATTTTTCTGACTTCAAGAGTAAGCAAGTTTGATAGTAACAAGCAATTATTATAAAATTGACTACATAAAGATCCAACAAATGCAAATTAAAACTTGAAGAATTTAAGATGAATATTTAGAATATGGAATACAATTATTGGAAACCAGGGTTAAAAGCAATTCCTCATTTCAGGCTTATTATTGAATCAAGGCTCATTTACTTTTTTTATTCGACATATAATATGCCCAAATACAAAGGTTAAAATGTTTGAATGATCTTATCAATTTGAATTCAATGAGACCATATTTAGAGTACTCCCAAACTATTAATACACAATCATTATTCATGAAACCATGGACATGTCTATATTTATGAAACCATTCCATCCAATTCTATTATTTGGAATTTGCAACACTGGATTCTTTAATAACCCCAAGTAGGGAAAGAACAAATAAGGATTTTGTTGGGGAAAGAACTAATAACTCTATCTTGATTTTCATTACCAAACTCCCCTCCCCAAACACTGCAAAAATATAGAATGTAGCTTAAGTTTTCTAATTAACCAAACCCAATAAAGAATTTTAGCTTTCATCTTTCTGTTTCACTCTTTCCACATTCCATAATGGTCATTTACAACAACCTTTTTAATGATAAATAAATAAAAAAGGGGTTTTCTAAGAGGGGACAGAAGCACGAAAAGCCTATTTTAGAGATGGCACACAGTACATTGGATTTTCTCCATCCTTTTGACACCAAAGCCCAATAGCAATCCTGTGAGGGATTTCTTTTATTTTTCAACAAGAAAATTGCAATTTGTTTCAATTAGATCTATTTACAAAGCACCGATTAGAAGACCTAACGAAACATAAAGAGAAAATCCTAATATTTAACCCCTACCCCTCCCAAAAGCAAAAGTAAAATAAGATCTATACCACAAAATCTTTCTATAAAAAAAAAGTAATTGTGGGTGATGGTTTTGCTCTAAAGTTTGAATTTTAATGACCAACCACAACATAAGATACTATCTAAAGGAATGGGGTACACATCAACCGAGAACCCTAGAGAATTATTCAACCTTTATCATGCATCATTTAGGAATGTAATTGAATGAATCTTTTGTGTCCTTAAGAAACGTTCCCCAATCTTGGTTTTTGAGCAATATATATTATCCATTCAAAACTTAAGTGGAGATAATGTCTGCATGTTGCATATTACATAACCATGTCGTGGGGTGAATCCATATGATTGAATCATGTCTCATATGGCCAAAATGAAGGAGATGTAGATTTGGATGCAAATGATGAAGATTAATTGGATGATGGGATGGATACCCAAATATCTCAACCATTCTAATGCATCAATAAAAATGAACATACTAGAAAATGGAACCAACTCTTCAGGGAGGAGATATCTAATCAAATATAGGCAGATTATCAATTGTCTTGGTCTAGGCGCCAAAATTAATTTCAGTTTGTTTGTTTTATTATGTGGGATCATGGATTGAACTTGTGTTATTAATTATACTCCCATATGGATTTTTAATATTTTAATATTTTTACATTTGTTCGATGAGTTTAATAGATTATATTAGTACATTTCTTCTACCTATTGTATTTGTACCATGCTTGTAATTGTTTGAAAGTGTGTTATGATGTATTGGATGTATGAAATGATTGGTTGAACTATACTTGCTTAATTTGAACTAGCGATGGATTTTGTACCTTCTTAGGATGATATTAGATTCACCAAGCCTAATATGTCTTAGATAACAGAAATAGACAACTTGCTAAAAGAGACGCTCATTGAGCAAGCAAACCTTGAAACAAGGTAGACAAAAGCTTCAAGTCTCCAACATATGATGTTGCTGCCAAGGCCATAAGCTTGACCTTTGGGGTGAACTACACTTATAACAACATTATAAACTGCTTGAAAACAATCATGAAAAACTTCACCACCTTCTCAAACATCCTTAACTCAAGTTGTTTCTCTTGGAACGACCTTACGAAGACTATAGATATAAAGCCTAAAGTTTGAGTAGAACACATCCTGGTAAGCTTGATATAGTGTTTTTTTAGTGTATCAAACTTGACATATTTAATTATATTATGATGTTAAATAGAATGATCCATAAAAAAATGGTTAGACACACCCTAAGGCAAAACAATCCATAAGTATGATCAGCTTGCGATAGTTTATGGTAATGATAAAGTAATCGGGGCTGGAGTTTTTACTACTAGAAATGCACTTAGATGGGAAACAACAACATCAATGACTCCCAATAACAATAAACAATGTGGGAACTAGTATATGAAGAGTTAGATGAGAGAGACAATGTCAATGACTACCCTATAGGTTAGGCCACTAGAAGAAGATAGCTTTACCAAAGGGAGAAGCTTGATGGGGAAAACAAGTCATATGCTAACAATGTCTCTCTATTAAATAAGGATAAAATATTTAAGGATGTATACAACCTTAGGGATGATAGCCCATATTTCCTCATAAAGGTATAGATTTTTTTATCTCAGTCAAAGGATAGGTTAATAACATTTTATGCCCTTAAAACAAAATTGAGGAAAGCAGGGTTTGTTAGACAGTTTTGTATGCCCTTAGCTTCAATCCAATTTGATGTACTTTTGACATTTAGTGTAAATAAATAAAATGCATGTTTGATTCATTTGTTTGGTATATTTCTGTGTAAGACCCTAAAACTTGACACTTATAGAGACTCATGTTAGTTTTAAATGTTCACAGCCATTGTATAAATCTGGGGAGATTTATCCTACCAAGGGCTAATACTAGTGTGCCACCAAATGCTGGGATGACTTGTCTTGGCCAACAGGGTAAGACCCAAGGCACATGCAGTATGAGATTACTTGAATCCTTGAACCGGACCAGATTTCCAGTATTGCCCTGGACCTTGGAGACAGATGGGCAAAACTGGAAAGTTACACCTGACCCCTAGACTCGATTATGACACTTCACTAGGTATTGGATCGGGCTGTATTTGATATGTCAATCAGTGAGATCCTTAGCGGGAGTCAAAACCTGGGCATGTTGGGGCAGTCTGAGAAATCATCTGAGTGAGTGATCATAATGACAGGATCAACCCCTTTGTCGGACAATGGTAATGATCGGGAATGCACTCTCTCTGATGGAAACCAAACTACTGGCAGTTGATTTCAATCATTGGAATTTTGTTTTGCAAAATTAATATATATATAAATGTATATGTACGGTTTCAAAAGGTTTGCAAATGGTTTTAATTCCCGGGATCCATGTGAGTAGAGAGTGCGGCACTGTTCTTTGCAGCCGAGGGAGAGGTCCTCTCTTGTCGGGCAGTGCTTGATCATTAAGGGCTGAGAGGTTAAGTGTAAGACCATTTAGGATAATACCCGATGGGCTAATCTTGCACCTGCCCACAGTCCCTAGGTTTTTATAAGATGGCTTGGCCCAGGGACCACTTAATGTAAGTGTTGGGCCCATAGGGTCCATGTGATGGACTCAGGGGGTCACTGAGTTTTTCAGTCAATTCGGCTGGGCCTTGTAATAAAGGTTGGGCCGAACCCATGTGGCTGGTGTGTAGATCAATGCTTGGGTCCCACACCATACAAAGAAGCCCAACTGGGCAGCAAATTGGAAACTAGTTAAACACTGACCACTTAATGGGCCAAAAGCCCATTACGAGCTGGGCTGATATGATCACCCATCTATGGGGCAAATATGAGATTAATGTTAGTAAAATGATTGGGCTTTTGACCTTATCCACTCTGGAAGACCTAATTCAAATTAGATTTGAATCTGGTAACCTCCTGATAAGATCAGGAGTAAACTAACTTAATCTGTAGATAGGATTAAGATAATCCCCTATTCAAATATTGATTTGGATTGGGATAACTCCTAATTAGGAGGTTTTCTTAATCAAGAAGAAAGGAGGAGAGAAACACATTCGAAAATATAAGATTTCGAACCAAGTTTTTCAGTAGGGAAGAAAGCCTTATGCGTACAGAGATTAAATCTCAGAAAACTCCAGAGAGAAGAAAAGCTGTTCAGCCATCTTCGTCACAGGAGTTCTCCTCTAGCTGTCGCCAACCCCTCTTGCAAGATTCGATCTTTGCAGAAGAAAGAAGTCAAGAAATCAGTTCTTGACATCAGTCTTGTAGAAAAGACTCAAAAGGATTCGGTGTTCAGAGTTTCCAGTGGGTTCTTGCGAAGGATCCAGTGTGTAGGACGCACCCTGCTGGTTCCGTTCCATCCACATCTATGCCATCTTCAGCAGGAGCGGATCTTGGTGTCTTCTTTGGGCGTGAACATCAACTTTGGGAGATACTATTTCTCTGGATCAGGTATAATCCTCCCTTTTACTTTTGGTTCAGATCTTGTTCGATTATGGTTCAAGTAGAATCATTGAATATTGTATTTTAAATTTAGGGAATATGATTCCCAGTTGAGAGAATGTAGAAAAATTTTTGAAATTCACCCACCCATTCTGCACCCTTCATGGCATCCATTAGATGGATCCTACCAATCTTTCAGGGTTAGATATGAAACTTGCATCTGAATATTAGAATGAACTTGGAATTCCAATTAGGCAATGATGGACACATGGCATGATTAGATATCCATTGTATCATCTTGTACTTGTCTTTTTGGAATGTATTGGATATATTATATAAATACATGTAGAGTGATGGGGATAAAAACATATACACAACATTGTGATTGTTTTGAGATATTAAATTTATTTATAGTTTGATATATGATATATTTATAGGTTTAGTTACAAATTATAGATGCATTGGATTTAATCCACTACATATTATAATGGGTAAATTACACGGACCCCCTATATTATGGGGTCTATTACAAAGACCCCCTACACTTTTTTTGCGACAAAGACACCCTATAGTTTAGCCGTTAGACAAAGACCCCCTTCCTTAGCATTCCATCAAGTATATTAAAAAAGATTCTATTTTCACAGTTGCCATATTTTGTAATCCCTAAATTTCCCTTATGATAATTTTTTGGACAATTTTACCCACTTTCTTCTCCACCATGCTAAAGCGTTTGGAGATGCCACCCTTACGTATAGATCTTGGTCGTCATCCATGATGTATTCTTGGAGATTGATTAGATCACTGACCCAAAACACACAACCGCTTCCGCCTTCGGTGAGTGTTGGCATTCGCATAAGTTGTAAAAGAATAATTTTTTTTGGCATTCGACTTTTCATTTTCAAATATAATAAGAGTGGAAAGCGAATACTCTATTTTTCTCTCTCGGTCCATTTACACTTCTATTCACTATTAATTATTTTCCTTGCATTAATAGTCACTAGATCTTTGGGGCGTAATTCCACATTAGATGGGAAGATGTGTAATACTTGTTTGATCGTAATTTTGAGAACGTCGTTGTTGTCTCCACCATAAACTCTGCCATCTTCATCATTTTACACCATTGGGAAATAGTTCCAAAATAGGTAGCCTATATTTTGGTTGACTCCACCCCTACTAGACGAAAGTGGGGTTTGTCAAGGGTAGGGAACACATCAACTTTGAAACACAAGTCAAAGTCCGACAACATTATATGACCATCATCCCTAATCAATACATTTTTTGGTTTGAGATCCTGGTACACCACCCCAAGCACATGTAGATATTCTAGAGCCACCAACACCTCCACTGTGAAAAAACAACCTGGAAGCAATGTCTTGACTGCTGCGGAGTGAATGGAGGTCACCACTAGGGCAACAAGAGTAATGCGACTCCTCTAGATGGGTGTAGAGTGTTGGCAGGAAAGGGTGGTCGACCATGGAAAGGACTTTGGCTTCCATCTGTATGTGGCAAAGCTTCTTAGTTGTGAGAACATCTTTGTCCACGACCTTGAGAGAGAAGTTGGCTCCATCATAATCTTCGAGATGGTAGAGAAATATGTGTCCTAGATTTCCATTGCCGATGTGGCAAACGAGCTTGAGTTGGCTAAGCTGCAAGGACCTATTGGAGGAGAGGTTGGTGGTAGCTTTGATTTCCACCCAGTAGGGGTTGGATTTCGTTGAAGCTAACTCTGAGACTATTGTGGGCACTAGAAGAGGTGAAGGTGCAGTCCGTGGAGGTATTGGAAGTGCATCTGGTGAAGCTGAAGTCGACATTGAAGTTCGAAGGGAAAACGATGTCATCGTCTATGGCTTCAGACAGAGATTAGTAGAGGATCTTTTAGAGGCAACTACTGGTTATAGAGGATCTAGAGATTGAGATCAAGACCTGAGACTTGAGAAAAAATGGAGTAGTATTAGTTTACTGTTTAGTTGACCCATTTCATCTCTCCGCCATTATAACATTTTTTTTTTCTGAAAAGAAGGTGATGTTGGGAGCTATCAGCTCTAAGCTCACCATTGATCTAAGCCTTTGAAGTAAAAGAAACTAAAAAGATGAGAAAATTCAATGCAAGAGTTTCACTATGCATGATCATATCCATACGAAAGGTTACTCGTAGATAAAAGGCATCATCGATGACCAGAATCTGAATAAAGAATTTGGTATAACACAAGGAAGAAAAGGGTTTTTTTTAAGAGAAAAGGGCAGTGGAAAGATAAAGAAAATGCTTATGGGTATTTTAGTAATTTAACATATTCTATTATTTGACTTAACATTTAGGGTGTCTTTGTCGCCAAAAAAGTGCAGGGGGACTGCCACAGACCCCATAGTACAAGGGGTCCGTGTAATTTACCTATTCATTTCTTGCCATGGTGGTGTTGATCGTGAATATATGATTTTGCTTATGGGTTCATTATGCAATTATTTGATGAAGCCATTGAACATTCCCAAGCATCTTGAATTTAATCCATTATATATTGTGATTGTTTTTCTTTTCTTGTCATAGTGGTGTTGGCACTACAAGAAACATGCTTTTTAACGACTAGAAAAACCGTCATTAGAAGTCCAAATTCGGTTGCTAAAAGTCTTTAATGACGAGAATATATGTCATCACCACTCGTTGTTAAAGGATTTGCGACTAAAAGTCTAGGCGACGAGTTGAAAATTTTAGTTACAAAAAGTTTTTTAATGACGGAGATACAACCTGTCGTTAAAAGTTATACAATATCGGCGAGAATAACTTGTCACTATTAATTCAAAATCATTAACGACAAATAATTTTATCGTCGCTATTAATTCAAAACCATTAATGACAATTCATGTTTTCGTCGCTATTAATTTAAAACCATTAATGACAATTCATGTTTTCATCGCTATTAATTCAAAACCATTAATGACAATTCATGTTTTCATCACTGTTAATTCAAAACCATTGACGACAAGTCATGCCGTCACAATTGCAATTGTACCTAATGATTTTAGAACTATTAGCAAAAAGATATTTTGTCACTATTTGAAACATTATAACGATTAAAAGTACCATCATCACTAAATTTAAAACTAATAACAACCAATATATATATATATATATATTGTTGTCATTGATTTTATTTTTAATTGTAATGCAATTATAATAATGATCACTTTATACTGCCATAGATTAAATGGAATTTACCAAACTACAAATAATTGACATATAAAATAATTAAAATTCTTTTTTATCTAAACAAGTGCAAAATTAGAAAAAAAATCATTAATAATTATAATAACCACAAGATTCAGTAAATTCAAGACTCTAAATAATTAACTCTCCATCCTCTCAAAAACCACAATATTTTTTTCATAAAATTAATTTAAACTAATAATTCATATGTTGTCCAGAATAAAATAAACTATATTCTTTAAAATGGATAGTTGGATGAAATATAGTCTTCTTAATTTAAACTCTTCTTCTTCAACTGCCTATACAAAAGAGAGAAAAAGGATACACATGTTAGGGAATCAATTTAAAAAAAAATATAAAAAGAAATTCAAGAAAAAAAAATCTTAAAAATGCTTAATAGTCCAACTCGATCGAAACAACAAAAGTTAGAAGATATATCAACACAAAGATCCCTTGTACCTTTTTTGTAACAAAGGCCCCTCGAACTTTAGGTGACAAAAATTGTTAAATTACCAAATTACCCACTAAACTTTCTTTATATTTTTTTTCTGCCCATTTTCTCTTAAAACCTAACTGACCCAAAAATACCTCCATTACTTTTCATTAGGAATATTTTTGTTATCTCACTAGTAAAATTGCCAAAAAAGAAAAAAATCTCTAGGCACTAATCATCGAAAAAAAGAAAAACCATTGGTACTTCAATTTAACAAGTATGCATCAAGGAACCATGGGAGGATTTATTTGTCATCTTGTGAAGAGTAATTTGGGTGACATAAAATTACGGCTTGCCTACTTTACTCAGAAATTTGCTAAAAAAAATCGGAGGGTCTCCAATAAAAAAAAATTGACAAAATAAGGGATAGAGAGTGAGATGGTGACCTAAAGTCTGCAGACAATACAAGGAAGAGGAATGACGTTCCAAGACATTAGAGGGTGAAGTAACAATGCTTAATTGTGCATATGATAATTTGAAATAGAAAATACTTCTAAAGTCTTTGCAATTTTGTTAGGGAGAAATTTTGCGTGGAACCAGTTGAAGGAGTTAGAAAGTGACTACAATGGAAGAGACGGGAGGCCTCTTGTTAAGAAAGAATCAACTGCATCACAAACTAATGATTCTCTTTGATAAGAAATCTAGAAGAGGTTTGAAGAGGAGAGGTGTTGAGGCCATTACCATTTCAGAGACTCCAAGATTATTATCATCCACATTAAAGTTCCAAAGTTGAAGAGCTTGCATGGGTAACTAACTAACTGACTAAACCATGAAACCTATTTTTGTATTCATACCAAGAGTTAGAAATCATGCTTGTATGTATTGAAATTATTATATCCTTTAGTGTCTGTAATCCAAGGTGTGTAATTTTTTTTCTATGGAAATTCAATAATTTAGAGTAAACTTTCTACTGAGAACACATTTCTGATACAAGTTCATTGGTCACCAAAAAAATTCTTATAAATGCTAATTACTTCATTGGAGAGAAATATAAACAAGCTATGGGAGTATGGGGTTTTAGGGACTTATTATAGAAAATGCATGTCTGTTATTAATCAACCTATAAAAAAATTGGCCCATTACATGATTTTGATCATATTCTAGAATGAGCTATATTATTGTTCCTGCCACTTAATAATAACTACTACAGTTACTGCAACTCCCATTATTACCACCACTATGTTTCTATTGTTGCTGCTACTAATACTAGCACTATTACCATACCTGTAGAAGTACCACACTACTACCATTACTATGACAGAACAGATATACTACATTCACCACCATTAGTAGCATTATACTATGATGTTTCACTATCGCAATTGACATCAAGACCACAAGTACTTGGTACCGATACCAACCACTTCTATTATGGCAACCACTCATCGTACCAGGTGAGAGATTGTATATTTTAAGGGATTTTGCACGTTTCGGTCCAGAACATTGGGGTTTGACACCAAAGGTGTGGAGACGACAAGGCATTTCTTACTAGAATGGCTTAGCTACACATGTAGATACATTCTTGTTGGTTTGTTTGATATCATTCCTCAACGACTAAACAGGAGGCCTCCCAGCTACTTCGGTCATTATGACCTTGAGTCCTTAATGGCCTCTAATTCTGTAGTTGACTAGATTCGGATCTCTGAGATGTTACTTGGAAGGGTTCCATCTAGCTTCACATTCACTCCAAAACATAAATCTAATGCATATGATCGAGCAAAAAAGGGTAACGTTTTTCGGAAATTCACAAAGTAAATAATAGAGCATGAAAATGGATTTGAAAATGATGTTTAGGTGCACCTCACCTTTCATTTCCCTAGATTATGGCTTTGTGTCAGTCTAGTCTTTTTTAGCTGCCCGGTATGTTGCTAAGCTGACATATTATGTGGGTTGAGAAATTGAAAATACTGATGGAATATGTTGTTCATTGTATTTAAAATGTCTAGTAGTCTAGGAATTCTACCTTAAAACAACACAGTAAACTAATTGAGAAAAATAATGTAGAAAATAGATCAGCCTATTTATCATTATTAAAAAATAAAATACAATAACCACTCATCATAGCCCCTTTGATAAGTACTCCAGCAAGGAGGTTATGAAGTCAAAATGTTGGGTGCTTTGACGCTGATCTAACTTATTGGGCTACCTGCTAGAAGTTTTGATAGTTGGTCTGTACAACAAGACCGACAACACATTTTAAGATATCAAAACTCATTACTTGACCTATATGAGCATCAAAAGCTAAATTCTCTTATGATATGTAACGATCAACTATTGTTGATTTAAGTAAATATATCAGTTACATATCTGGAGAAGATTTAAATGCAAAATTCATGTCAGTCCCATTAGTAGAAAAAAGTATAATATGGAAAACTCTATTTATTTTACAAAGTAGGGGTCCTCAATGTCATAAACCATTCATTTTGCAGATTGATGCCCTGTCCCTTGCTTGCCTATAATGGAAAATGAAGAAAAGTCTAGGCATTACCAATCTCCTCGCAGAGAACACAAAAAAAATAAAATAAAATAAAATAAAATAAATAAATAAAAAAGGTTTTGGATTAGAATGGCAAAAGAGATGGTAGAGAAAAAGAAGGATACCCTATAGGTTCTCTCCTAAAATCTCCATCACTATTCTGTGATTCCTAGATGAACTATGTGGTCAAAGAGAAAAAGAAAATGGATACTCAAGAACCAACTAAAATCTAACAACAAAAGAAACAATTCCAAGAAAACTCTTTTCTTTCTTTATTTGGTATTATATTCCCATAGATAGTTATATATAAGAAGAAGAAATGAATTGTTACAAATTGTAAGGGGCTAGAACTAGAAGAGCTAGGGGTGAACCAAAAAGGACATGGGTTGGAAGAGTGAAATGATTTGATGGATCATATTTTAGAAATGGATATGGCAATAAACAGAATGGAATGGGAAAACAGGACCCATGTAGGCTATGTAGCCAACTCATGTCCTTAATCATAAATTAGGTGTATTGAACTTTACTAAGATTACTTAGTGATCCTACATTAATTTGGTATAGAGCATTGCTTTTGCTAAAACTTCCATGTCAATCCAACATAAGCATGCATCATCATCATGAGCATCATCTAAACAAACAAATGTAAAACTGAACCAAGTGCAAAGTGTGTATTCGGTTCGGACTTCAACTTAATTTGAACAGCAAACAAAGTATAGATAATCATCATCATAAATCTTGTTTTTGCCATAATCATCATAAATATTCAATTGACAGTTCATGTTGGATTCTCTATTCTTAATTTTTTGTAATAGAGTAGAAGTAAGTAGTAATATAGGGGAATAATAGAGATTGGTTTAAGACATTCTTACCTCTGTATTTCAAAATAGTGGGTTACAACCACTCCTAAGTTTAGACCAACCCGAAGTCCCCAAAACAAAACATTCAAGCAAAAAGAAAAGGGTTAGAGTTTGCATGAGTCTTAAACATAAGTTGATTTTGTTTATAGTAGAACATGAACAGAAATAGTACCTCTACTTATTTTCATGCTAATTGACCTTCTGATACAATAGGCGACAATGGACCATTAGATTGTTGGGTTAGGAGCATATCCTTAATTGTCTTAAGCTCATCTTCCAAAACATCTAGACGAACCTGAAGTGAATGGTTTCTCTTTTCAGATTCAGAAAGTTTAGCTTCAAGTTCAACCCTACTAGAATATGGTCCCCTCACATCTTTAGGTTTCATTCCACACCCATAGCCAACCACATGGTCATGGTGTTGGGGACCGGAACATCTTTCAACTAACTCGATATTAGAGAGAGAGGGCTCAGATTGCATGAGGCATGGTGCTTTCCAACAACAAAATTATTGAAGAAAGTTATTTTTAACTTATTCCCATTTCTAAGTCTTGCCACTTCCTTGCACTGATTTTTATCTCGCCCCATTTTTGGTTTTTGAGTAGCACTAGAATCTATCAACATCATGGAAAACAAGTTATCAACATTTTTATTGCTCAAAATTTATTGAACTTAACTAATAAATTCAAATAAGATAATTTTTAGATTAATTAAAAAGTACAAAAAAAAAACTATCAGTTTCCCTCAACTCTTCTCTAATGGTATCACCCATGAACTCAATATCCTAGAGCAAAGGGATGTCATTGGGTGGTGCAACAAGTGTAGCTGATGTGTTGTTGGCAATTGGAGTATTACTAGCCTCTGTTGCATTATTAGCAACTGGAGTATTAATATCTCTTGTAGTGACATTGGGTGTACCAATGTAAGCACTACGTGAAGATGCCCCAGAGGAAAGGGGTGGTTTAAACCCCTTTCCACGTTCCCTACTCAATATGCATGGTGCTATAAAAACATGTTTGCTTGCCTTTGAAGTGGAAGATTTTCCACTTCCTAATTTGCTTTGTTGCATCATGCACCTGCCACAATACATAAAACCAACAAAGTTTGCAATTAAAGACATGAAAGTAGAGTTAGTTAATAGTAATACATACAACCAATAAACTTAAAAAAACCAATACATATAACCACATTTGGATTTAAAAAATAAATAAATTGTAAAACTACCTTCTCATTTAAATGTAAAATAAAATTAATTCTTTAAGTATATCAATTTGTAAAACAACTCATTTTGGTGGAAACACATTTAATGAGATACAAATATCCAAGGGAGAATAATAAAAGAGAAAAACAATAGTGGTAAAATAAGTAGATGCATCATCGTCTTTGCTTTCTCTTCTTTTGTGCTGAAGCTACATCAACCAACATCGGCTCCACATCCTTTCTCTTCCAACTGATTTCATCAACCATATCTAATGAGGGGAATGCCTCAAATTTAGGATTGAATGATTCATCTTCTTGATAAACTTCAATTTCATGGACTACACCATTGGGATCATCATCCATCTTTAGTGGCATGTCATACGAGTCTCGAGGCTTTGCTTTATCACCATATGCCAATCCTTATTCATATTGTCAATGACATAAAATGCTTGTTTAGCTTGGTTAGCCAAAACAAAAGGCTCATTTGTTTTCAAAACTCATTGGCAATTAACACTAATGAATCCATACTTGTCTACTTTCATACCCTTTTCTTTATCATGTACATCCCACCAATTACAACGAAACAATATCACTTGTCTTCCCCCAAGAAATTGTAATTCAATAATCTCAGTCAAAACACCATAGTATTCAATGTATTCATCTTTAGTGTCAATATCTCCAAGAATCACTACCACCCCACTATTTTGTGTCCTTAAACCCTTATCAAGATCATCTATATGAAACTTGTATCCATTGACAATATAACCGCTAAAGCATGTCACATATCGGCTTGGACCATGTGATAATGAGAGAAAGTTTTCTGTTATTTTGCACTTGTCTTGCTTATGCTGTTCTTCTAATTACAAAAGTTTAAATTTGGAATATTTCAACACATATACATAAGTATCGTAGACTATAAAATGAAAATATACACTAGAAACATAAACTACACTTATTCTACTTGTAAACCAGTTAATAAAGTTTCTCCATTCCCCATCAGACATTTGTAACATATTGACGCCTTTCATTTGAGTGTAGTCTCTACAAAATTGAATAAATGAGTTTTATAAATCATTTGCAGCTAATAATAATAATAATAATAAAGAATAATTGTAGGGTTTTGGATTTACTTAAGAAATGGTTCAACTTCTTCATAGTTCTTTAAAACATATGCATGAGCTTGCTCTAACTCGAATATATCAAGATCACGTGTTGTTCCGGCTCCTAAAGCCTGTCCAGGTTGAGAAAAAATATATAAACCTCTATCAACTTCTTTAGCCCCACCATCATAATTCCATTCAAAACGATTAAACATTGTTTCAATGGTATGCAAATACCTTGAGCAAAGGGTCATACATTCATTTTCAATATAGCCCTTTGATATTGAACCTTCTGGATGAGCCCTATTGGGAATATATCCCTTTAGTGTATATAATTGCTGCTCAATAGGATACATCCATTGGTATTGGACAGGCCCACTAATCTTTGCTTCGGTACTAAATGTATGGGTAAATGTAACATGACATCAAAAAATGAAGGTGGGAAAATCCTCTCTAACTTGCAAAGAGTTATAGGAATGTGGGCCTCAATTTGCTCCAATTCATCCACCCTTAATGCCTTAGCACCCAATATTGTGAAAAACAATGACAACTCAACAAGTGGTTCAACAAACGTTTTAGGAAGAAGATCACATTTTCTTAGAGTAAGCAAATGTTGAAAAAGAACATGGCAGTCATGACTCTTTAAACCCAAGATCTTATGCTCTTTAAGGTTTACTCAATGAGAAATATTAGAAGAAAACCCATCTAGAACTCTTAATTGCTTCAAAAATTCACAAAATATGTGCTTCTCCTCTGAGGATAATGTGTAAGAAGCAGTGGGAATCACAAACTTATCCCCCATCTGTATTGGATGTAATTCCGGTCTTATGTTCATTGCCTACAAATCAAGACAAGATTTAAGAGTATCCTTAGTCTTCCCCTTAATGTTCATGATTGTTCCAAGCACATTATCACATATATTTTTTTCAATGTGCATCACATCCAAATTGTGTTGTAACAAAAGAGTCCTCCAATATGGAAGTTTAAAGAATACTCTTTTTATTCCAATTATCATTCTATTATCATGTGATATTTTTGTCTTCTTATTAGCAGTTTTAGTTAAAGTGATACCTTTAAGGTCTTGCACTTGATTAAGTATATCATCACCAGTTAATGGTTTTGGTGCTAACCTCCATTCTTTAGTGCCATCAAATGAATCCTTGTCATTTCTCCATCTATGGTTAATAGGAAGATATCGTTGATGACCCATATAACACTACTTGCTACCATTAACTAACCTAATAGAAAATGTGTCCTTATTGCAACAAGGACAAGCCATTTTTCCCTTATACTCCATCCGACCAAGTTTCCATATGCAGGAAAATCATTGATGGTCCATAACAAGGTTGTCCACAACTTAAAATTTTGTTGTGTTGATGTATCAAATGTTTCAACACCTGATTCCCATAACTCCTTTAATTCCTCTATCAAAGGTTGGAGATAGATATCAATTGCATCTCTAGGATCCTCAGGACTTGGAATAAGCATGTACAAAATGAAATTGGATTATTTCATGCACATCCAAGGTGGTAAATTGCATGGAATAAGTATTACTGGCCAAATGCTATATGGAGTTTTAGAATTTTCTAAGGGTTGGAAACCATCATTAGCAAGGCCAAGTCTCACATTACGGGGATCTGCTGCAAAAGTTTCATAAAGGTCATCAAAATGTTTCCACGCCATTAAATCAGCTGGGTGCCTCATGACCACCATTTACTCTTTTATCATAATGCCATCTCATAAAAGAAGCTGCCTTTGTAGACATAAACAACCTATGAAACCTCGGCTTTAGTGGGAAATAGCGTAATGTCTTATGTGGTATTTTCTTACCATTTTTCTTTTGCACTTAGTTTCACCATTATGCTTGTCTTTCATCCATCTAGAAGCACTACATATTTTGCAACAATTGGATTCCTCATCATCCTTCCAATATAGCATGCAATCATTCAAACATACATCAATTTTTTTTTTTTATAAGAGAGCCCAGGATCTTGAATCATCTCCTTTGCCTCATAATAAAAATCAAGTAAAGTTGATCCACAAGGTAGTAATTCTTCTTTCAAAAACTGTAACAAAATAGTAAATGACTCATTACTCCATCGACCAAGACCCTTGATGTGCAACCATTTCATTAATGCAAACAATTTTGAAGTCTTCGAACCTTCATACACTAGTTCCTCAGACTCTTTTAGCAACCTATGAAATTTCTATGCTTCATCATTTGGTTCCTCTTCAAGCACATCGTGGCTCAATGAACCAACATCTGCATTGTTTCTATCAGTCACTAAAATTTGGATATGAATCCCTTATAAATTCATCCACCTCGTCATCACTCCCACATTCTTGTAAAATCATCACCATCTTCATCATCAGACTCAAACTGAGGCTTACCTGCTTTTCCCCATGGTGATACTAGAAGGCACAATTAGGAATTTTTCCATATACTTTTAGATGTGTCTCTACTACCTCACGAGATTTTGAATGTGTTGCTACATTTGACATAAAGGCATCAAGTTTGACCATTTTTTCCTATCCTCTTAAAGGCATAATCCAAAAATTTTCGAACACCAATGGCATATGCTTCGTTTAGTCAATCATTAATAAGATCCATCCAACACTTACTAGGTGCCATCTTTATTGGAAACAGATATCAATAAGATCAAAGATAATTGAATAGTCAATTTATTAATTATAAGTGTAGGTAGGGTAAAGCTTGGTTGGGAGATGATCTCTTTGAAAGACAGAGAGAGGCCTATGAGTAAAGGGATGAGGTCTTCTGGATTAAGGATGTAAAAATGGGGGAATTGGAGAGAGAGGGAACTCGGGAGTGCTAGGAGACAAATGCCAAGGATTGGATAATTCTCAATACAAAGACGACCTCTATTTATGGGGGAGGTCTCGAGATCCTAGAAGGTAGGAGATAAAGACATTCACATCATATCGGGAAAGGGAATATTGGATTCGCTGTCAATTATTAAGTGCACTTCTAGGGTTCCGCTACGTGTCTCATGAGGATTCTTTCGAGGATCAACTTTCCTTTTCCCTAAGTTCCCTCATTATTCACGTGTGTTACTTTCTTTCGTGCACTTTATTTAACTGACATGGCGTTTAATGATGTCACCGCTTGGCGGGCAGTGTTACGTTAACCCTATGTGGTGTCTCGCAAATCTTTTGATGGTATGCGCTCCACGTGGCTATGGTTCCATGTGTGCCTCGCTA
Source organism: Nelumbo lutea (assembly GCF_056320005.1). Lineage (NCBI taxonomy): Eukaryota > Viridiplantae > Streptophyta > Magnoliopsida > Proteales > Nelumbonaceae > Nelumbo > Nelumbo lutea. The sequence goes on from NC_142686.1 coordinate 66,153,447, forward strand.
CGAGCTTGGCATGGGTTTCTCTTAGTTTGGTTTATAAGTCGTGGGTTTATCACAAACCTTGGTGGATGTGGGTTTATCGCATGCTCAAGTAGGCTTGAGGTCCTTGGACAGGTTCGGTTGAGGTTTTCTTTGGTTTGGGTACCAAGTAGGCCCGGTGGACCACGGGTTTATCATGTTTTTGTGATATGCATTGTGAGTTTATCGCAAGATTGATAGTGTGTTGCGGGTTCATTGCAACATGGGGATTGACTATGAGTCATTTGCACGCAACTTTGTGGTGTTAATCTTGACGTTTGATGTTGTTTGAGAGTTTGAGCGAGCACTATGTACCTACATTAACCCCCTTGCTTATTGGAAAGTGAGAGTTTATTGGGAAGCACTTTTTTTGTTCGTATTGCAGGTTATGCAATGTTGGGTTTGGTAAATTTCTGTTGATGGTCAATGATATGTTGTATTTGTGCGTTTCAGCTCCTCTGACGGTTGATATTATGGAAATTGGCAAAAGACATTGTGAATCACCTTGGTAGGTGTTGCTTTCTGACAGTATAAGTTTTTGTGTTTATTGCATGGTGTTGGTTGATGACGGGTGAATTTTCTGTTGTCATCATTTGCTATTAATCGGCATTTGAATAAGCGTTGAGTGGTGACTATGCTACGGCTATGATAATTATTTATCTCGTTTATCGTAGTGTAATGAATGTCCAATGTGTCATTTGGATGTTCGGTGTCTAGATGGTGGTAATGAATGCGGCGTTATATTTGAAATTAATGGGCCATTATGTCCCACTTTTCGGAAGGTGTGTTTGTGAATTATTTCCAGTTGCTTTTGCGTGACATTTCGTCTAGGCACACCTGTTTGGCTTCCTCGCTACCTGGTTGTAATTCTTTGGCCTACAGGATGAGTTGTGTTTTAAAAGGGCAATATGCATCATTAGTTTCTGCCTTGCCCGCTTGCTCTTGTCTGCTCACTACACCTGCTACATTATTGTATACATTTGTCGATTTCTCCTTTGTTCTTGCTTTTGATGATGGCTCTCGATCAGCAAAGGGTGGATGAGGAGGTTGGGGTTCCTAATATCCCCCGCATGATGAATGTCACCGAAGCCGTTGGGTCCATGACATCATCTCTGACTGGATCATCTCTTAAGATACTGTCAAACAATTTGGAGCTTGTGTTGGTTCATGGACTGTTCTTGAAGTATTGTGAGGGTATGAAGCTATGGACTGCGTTCTCGTCTAGGGCGTCCAATCGAACGATAGGTTTTTGGTGACAAAATCAGTGGCGAAATTTGTGGTGGCGGTTATTCGAGGTGGCTGGTTACCTCCCTTCGAGCTTCCATCCGTCGTCATGGGTCCAAATTTAAATATACTTACAAATTTAAATATACTTACAGTCATGGGTCCAAATTTAAATATACTTACAATGATGATGCACAATATTATGAATCTCCCTTTCAATCGGCTGTTGTGGTTCGTCCTTGCACAATGGTTGAAGACCTGTGACTGTTTTGCTGCTATTGGTTTCCGTGTAGGGCGTATTGAAGAGCACGCCGTCTTGCTAGCACACGTGTTCTGGAAGGTAAGTCTCGGAGGGTTGCCATTGGTTTTTGGCCAGTCTTTGAGGGACGTGTGTTTTCATATCGAGGTAGCTGAGGCGAAGCTCACTAAGGCTACTGAGAAGTTATAGGCTCTCATGGCGGAATGCACCCGTCAGCGCGAGTTGGTAGTGGAATATGAAGCAGAGGTGGGAGAATTGAAGGCGTTTGAGTCTCGAAGGCCCCTACTTGAAAATATAGTGTCAATGAAGGAGGAGTGGGCTGCTTTATGAAATTTGTACATGTGATTTTTGTAATCATTTTAACTGATACTGAATGAAATGTTATATTTTATTTCTGCCACCACTTTCTTGTGTGATTAGTTTACCATTGTTTAAATTATTTTGTATTCTTAAAACTAGATCACAAATATCCTTGAAGCCTGTTTAATTTGGTCGTAACCGTGTGATACCAATGGTGTGGTGACCTTTACCTCAGATTAAGCGACCGTCCTTCTAGTGGGAAAACTTGTTTATATTGTTGCCCTCTAGATGTGGGTGTGGATGTAATTGGCGAAGAACACTGGAGTTGACATGCTTTGTTTGTGAGCTTCAACCTCCTTGGCTGCTTTGGATATTGTATTTTTTTGGTCCTCGAACTGCCATTCTGGCGGGAAAGGAAGGGGCTAGCGTTATTGATGGCCTAGTAGGGGAGAACCCCCCTTTGTGTGATCATTGGATTGGTTTTTTGATGTCTGTTTCCTTTTGATAATAGGTGGCTTAGCATCCTATCGAGATTCTGTAATTAATGGCGATTGAGAAGGTCTGTTAGGGGTGGCCACGTGGCAGCCATTGGTAGTGGCTCTCTGTTTGTCACCCCATAGTAAATGTGGGTCAGTCGCACATGTGGGGTTAATTCGATATCTGATACGCATGCGGTGGCGGTTATTGACGTGGCGCTTCTTTTGAATTAATGCGCCCCTTTGGTCCCACCCTTCTAAGGGTGTTTGGGTAGATTTCTGTGGTTACTTTTTCACTAAGCTTCACTTTGGGCATTGTATAGACATCCTTTCGTCTTCTCCAGCACCGTTTGGTCTTCTGTGATGGAAAACCACTATAAAGCCAAGGGGAGGGAACCGAGTCGGTTTTCCCTTCACATTCTGTTAGTGTTTTCCCTAGGGTTCCAGTGCTATTGCTCTCTTGGAGTTCTTTGTGCCTTGAGTTGTTCCTCAGAAAGACTTTTGTTTCGTGTTTGTACCATCGTACTTAGTGGTTTCCACAATGGCTCCTACTCAGAAGAAGGTGAAAAAGGTAGTTGGTTATACTTTCTATGATTTCGTTAGGCAGGTGGATACACAGAGTTGTTGTTAGAGAGGGAGGCGGCTATAGCTGCCAAAGGGGAATAGGGCTTTTGGCCTCTGGTCCCTGTGTCAGTGGGTGTAGAGGGCATTTTCGATCCCATCCGTGGGAATGAGTTGTTGTGCTTGTGTAGTCAATCCGACCAGTCCACGTCCTACAAATGTCAGGAGCCTAGGACCGATAGCACAAAATCCGCCGGTAGTTATACTGCTTGGGCGTAGTTCATTTTTGAAAACCCTATGTACTATCAGATGTTGTAGGATTCTGGTCTGCTTAGACTTGTGGATTGCTACATGGGCCTTTCTGGTAGGGAGGGGGTGAAGATGTAGCTACCCAGCATCTTCAGCATATCGAGTCTATTCCCATAGACTATAGGGAGTTATGTGATGAACTTCTTCATGAGGTCGTAGCATTCAAAGCGAAGAGGATCAGACCACTTCTTGGGGGAAGATGTCCTTTGACCACTAGTTGGAGTTTTGGTTATAGTCCCATGGTGCGTAGGATGTAATGACTAGAGGCGCAGATGGTCAATGCCATCTTCCAACATTCATTCTGTACGTTGTATCTCGCTTTCTTTTCCCTGGTCCTCCCGATTAAGGTCTACGTGCCTCAAGCTATAAGAGGCATGTCAGCTATGTCTGCGTGCCATTTCTCTAGATGTTTTTGTGCGAGCAATTTGATCTCAATGTCACCCTATGCAGTGTTTGTCGTATCCGGGTCCTCGTTGCTACTCTACCAGGGAAGGAGGTCGAGGAGAAGGTTTTTGACATTTGCAGAGGGAAACATTGGCTTCAAGCTGCTCATCATAAGAATTTTAAGATGGATAAAATCAGCATGAGGTTGGCTTCACTAGACAGGTTTGAATGGAGGCTGTATGCTTGCCCAGTTCACAATGCGTTTCCCTTTTGTATTGGCGTATATGTTCCTAGTGGTGGCGATCAGCAGTGCATGATAGATATCAACAGCCCTGCTGTGGGTATAGTCCTAGTTACATGGCCTGGGGTGGTGGCTTATCTTGATCGCTTGTGCGAAGCGCAATTGGTTGTTTATCGCCCAGACCGGGTGATGCATCAATTTGGGTATGACAATTGGCGTGCTGTCGTAGGCACCCAAAAGTAAACCTCTACTCGTGAAGATGGAATGTAGTACTGTGAGTCGGGATCATTCTCACAGAGAGTATCTAACCCAAATTATGTGCTACGTGAATCAAAGATGGAGGGGGGTGTATGTAACAAAAATCAGATTTAAATAAGGAAAATTAAAATTTGTGAAAAACACAATTAAATGAGAATTTAGGTAGCTTCGAGTGCTGAAATTAATCAAGGAACAAATCTTGGTCTAGGATAACATCCACCATCAGAATTACACTACTGCTCATCGATGCAAAGATAAATCAATTCAGAATTTGAATATTCATCATAGGAATTAATTTCCTGCATCTTCCTACTATTGGTTAATCAGAAAACAAGCGATCCTCTTAACCCTTACTACTAAACAACCCCTAAACAAGCGTTAAAGATTTAATCCAGAAATAACATTAAACATTAGAGATCGATGAAGCTAAACAACACAAGCACAAGCGGTTGCATTTAATTTAGTCGACTGTTCTTCCTAGGATCTAACAATTTCTAACACAGCAAATCATTAAACCCTAGTTGCTTTGCAGATTAAAGGGATCAAACAATTACGGATTTGATATCTAATCTAGCAATAGATTGTAACGAATAATAAACTAGTAGGCCTTCCTAGCAATCAAATGAAACAATCATAGATATAAACATAGAAGAACATTTGATATCCAAAGCATGAATTAAACAATAAAAACCAAATTAGATCTCACAGTTTGATGGATTTTGAGGCTTCTGCTTCATTCAACCAAGTACAAGAGTTTTAGCCACGCATGGTCATGGTAAAAACTCCAAGAAAATCAAATAATGAAGAAGAGGGGCAGAGAGAAGAGAAGAGAAGAGAAGAGAGGTTCGGCTGCTCCCAATTTGCTTCATTCTCTCTAGGGTTGAATGGTGCCTTGGGTGCTAGTCCACCCCCTTTATATAGACTTAGGAGGGAGATGACACCTGCTCCTCTAAGGAGTTCTCTCTTCATTGGGAGTTTAGTTCTCTAATCGATAATACCTAGATTAGATCTAATCTACTCCTATCTCCACCGGTAATCTTAATATCTTTTATCCTTCTAGAAATATAGTAGAAAATTGAATCTGATAGGACTCTGATGTTTTTTATTCTTGCATTCGTATTGGGTTCTTCAACGAATTGGGCTGCTGCAAGGCTTCTCTCGAATTGGGCTTCTGCTGCGAACTGGGATTCTCTACGAATTGGCTTAGATGTCGGGCTCGATTTTGACTACGATGAAGTCCAAATATATCAAAACTCAAAAAATTAAAGTTGTAGAGTTTTTCCTTATCTTTCCAATGCATCTTGAATTATCTTAATTGGAGTCCAGATGAGAAAGTTATGCCCAGATGACTGAACGACGCCGAAACTATGCAAAATTACTCGATTAGTCTTGTTTTTCACCCTACGTCTTTTTTCGTGCCCTAAATCGAAATACAAGAATAGTGAATCCAATTAGATACTAAATAAGTGTAAAAGACTGAATATTAAAAGATAAAAATATGATAAATTTTATTCTCATCAACAACCTAGGTGGCCAGTTTATGCAATCTTCGGGAGAAGACGTCTTTTGGGTTCGTCGCCTTGATCGCGCTTTTTCGAGGTGTTTGCATCTACCGGTTGCGGGGTTATCAAGGGTGTAGGGCTGTAGGGCTTTGCAATTTTCTTACCTTTTTGCGCTAATCGGGGATTTCTAGGAGATTGTGAGGAGGTCCCCACATCATTCTTTGGCTCCTCTGGAGGGTCATGCTGTGAACTGAAGGGATGCTCCCCTTGTTGCTTTATCGCATTCACCCTGAAAAGGCGGGAAATGGGCGTAAGAGGAGGCCATCGGTGTGTGAGGAGGGTGAGAGCAGCCACCCTCCCATTGCAAAAAGGCCAAGGTCTACGAGGGTGCCACGTTGCTTTCAAACTCCATTGGTTCCACAGTTAGGTGATTCAAATGTTTCCCCATTGTGTGTTCAGGAGTGTGGCACCGGGCGTTAGCATGAATCTTTAACATCACCTCCTGTGGTGGAGACTGAGGCGGCCGTGAAATCATCGGATTTGCTGATTGTGGCGCCCTCCTTTGAAGGTGCTATTGTTTGCTTTTCAAGTGGGCGAATGAAGAGGAAGGCTCCCCTTCACCCGAAGCGAGGTCTCACAAATAGTGCTTTGATATGTGACTCCTGCTACTATTTTCTGCTTTTCCTTCGAATTTGGGTTATTGCACTAAAACTGAGCTAAATTGTTTGCTTTTCCTTGTTACAGTCTGTGGAAAGTGATGGCACACAACTAGATATGGAGGTTCTGGTGGTTCCTCCAGAGCAGTCAGTGGGAGTTCTAGATAAGATAGCTTTGGTGAGTAACTTAGTACTTGTGTTTACTTTGAAAAGTTGTGCCTTTTGCTTATTAGGTTGATTAACAATTGAACTGTCTTTTGTTTTGAAGTGAGTGGACTGCGATGTGGTGCAGTCCAACGTGGATGTTGCGAGGGTCGGTGAATCCGTTCAAGAGGTGAATTGGGTGTGTCCTTTGTTATTCGTTTACTATTTAGCATACGACTAAAACCTTTATGACTGACTATTAGCATCTAATTGTATCGCAGGCGCCCTTCTCTGAGTATCCTCCCAGGGTGCAAGAAACGCCTTTCTTCAGGCATCTGGTTGAGGAGTTGCGATCACTGCAGCCCTCAGTCCCAGTTCTGAAGTTGCTGAGGATGCTGAAGGTGACAACAACGTTCTTGATGCTCTTGTACAGTGGGGGCATTAGTTCGGTTAGCTGGCTGTGGAATCGGCGGTGCGTTGTACAGAGTCTCCTACTGCCATCACTGCTGATGCTGAAGCGCTCGTGAGTGTGGAGTGTAGAGCTCCAGTTGAGTCAGAGTCTCCCATTGTAACATGTGATACACCTAGAGACATGCGTGACCAGTCTGGGGACATTGATGTGAGGCCTAAGGTTGATATACCTGTTGAGCCTGAGGATCCCGTTGTCATAGAGCCTGGGATTGTCTCCCCCCCAAGGAGCTGACTTACGAAGAGAAATTAGTTCATATACAGTGGGAGCTCCTAGAGTATTGCGATAATCATGACATCCCACATACAACGGGAGCTCCTAGGGTGATCGTAAGGGTATCTAGTACAATATTTCCAGTACAATGGCAAAGTTTGCATCAACTGCTATACGCGCTGGGTAGCTGCCGGAAGGGAAACAACATCCTGAGGTCGTGGGTCATGTGTTGAACACCATCGCCATGCATTGAACAATATCATGGTGTGACTTCGATTGTTGGCTAGAAGCTTGCCAAGGGTTTTCATCAATGGGTTTCTTCATGACATAGATCGAGGAGCGTGTCGTCACATTAGCCTATGCCTTCTGGAAGCATGGCCGGGACATACCACAGTCTGATTTGTTTCGTTCGATGAAGGATGTCTGTCAATGCCGGAAGGTAGTCGAGTCGAGCATTACTAGAGTCGCAGATAAGTTCAAGAGTCTTGAGGATGAGTGCGTGCGACAGAGACAGATCTTTGCAGATTATGAGGCGGAGTTGGATAGTCTGAAGAAATTTGAAGAGACTAGCCAGGTGTTAGAGAGCATATCTGCAATTCGGGAAGAGTGGGCTAGGTGACTGTTTCCTATAATGGAAAAAAAACTGAATTGTAATAGAATATTCTGGGGTCCTCCCGCGATATATTGTGAATGCGTAACAATTGTAATTTTGGTTTTGATATATAGTGAAAAGTTTGATGTTGTGTCACAGATTTGCAATTTTAGTTTTGACAAATGACCTTTGACAACAATTATTTTGTTATATTCCGGGGTCTTCTAATTATCAATCGCAATGCGCGTCTTATATTAGGGTAGTCGAGTGATGCTACCAATGTGTTCATAGGAGTTATTTAGTGTAACGTTTGTTGTGACTGAGGTCTCTAGTGGACCTCTACGAGCAGTATGGTCGGACTTTGGTCGCAATGTGAACATAGAGAAAGCTTATCCGCATCATACTGCTTTTGTGCATGTGATCATCTTATGAAAGGGTCACATCGGTAGGTGCTCGTTAACAAGCCCCCCGTTGTGTTTTATCATGATTTAGTCAAGCATATTGTTGCTTTGTCGCAAATCATTAAAGGAGATGGACAACATGGATTTGTCTTCTGATAGAGCCCCCTAATAGTGTGGACTTGGGTAGAGTGCTTTGTGTTTATAAATTTCGGGGGGGGGGGGGAGGGGGGGGGGGTCATACCTGTTGTCAACAAAACCCCCCAATGGTTATATGGAGGTGTATTTGTGCCTGGCTTTATAGGGCTTTGTCTGTGCCCGGGGTTGTCAGGGCTTTATCTATGCCTAGGGTCACTAGGGCTTTCTTTGTACAAATTGTTGTCAGGGATTTGTCTGTCCCTGGGCTTTCATAAGGTGGATACTCTTAGCTCAAATCTGAAGGGATTGGAAATCCATCATATGGACGCCCAAGATTGCGGAATAAAAGGGGGCGAATTTCAAAAATTTTTCTTTTCCTTCAACTGAGAATCGAATTCCCTATTTAGAAAATCATATTTTCAAGGATCATTCTTGAACCATAAACTGAACCAGATCTGAACCAAAAGGAGGAGAGAGATAATACATGATACAGAGAAACAATATCTCTCAATGGAGGTGTTCACGCCCAAAGTAGAAACCAAAATCTGCTCCCACTGAAGATGGCGTAGTGCAAGGTGGAGCAGAATCATCAGTGTCCTTCCTAAGAACTTGATTCTTCTCAAGAATCACCTGGACGACTTGTGAATACAACTCCTACCAATCTTTTCTCCAAAATAATGGAATCAAGATCCAATCTTGATTTCTCCCAAGGAATGGAGATCGAACTGCAAAAAGGCGGCGGCTGCAGGAAGGAGGCGACTAAAGAGAATTTGCATGGTGCAGAATTCTTTCTTCTGTGATCTCAGCTCTGAAGAAAAGACTGCTGATTGTCTGTTGTGTTGGATGTCTAAAGGCTGCCACCCCTCTTCCTTTTATAGACTTAAAGGGATCAGCTCCTAATCCCATTAGGAGTTGTTAACCCAAATCATATATAGATTAGAAATCCCTTTAAGATAAGGGGTAATCCTTATCTTATCTGTGGATTAGATCAGCCAGCTCCTAATCTAATTAAGAAGTTTCCAAATCTAAATCTCATTTAGATCTTGGACTCTCTGAGTGGATAGGGTGTGGGTCAAATCCTATGAGCTTATCTTATCTCAGAATTCGCCCCTTCAAGACTAATCAAATTAGCCCAGTTCGAAATGGGCTTAAGGCCCATTTAGGGTTATGTATTCATTAAGCCTTCCAAACTGCTACCCAGTTGGGCTTCCTTGTATGGCGTGGGACCCAAACATTGATCTACACATCAGCCACATGGGTTTAGCCCAGCCTTTGTTACAAGGCCTGGCCAAATACACTATTATGGACAGTGCACCCTCTGAAACCCATCAGATGGGCTCTATGGGCCCAACACTTACTCTAAGTGGTCCCTAGGCCAAGCCACCTTGTAACACCCAGGGACTGTGGGCAGATGCAAGATGAGCCCATCAGGTATTATCCTCAATGGCATTACACTTAACCTCTCAGCCCATAATAATCATACACTGCCCGACAAGAGAGGACTTCTCCCTCGGCTGCAAGGAACAGTGTTGCACTCTCTCAAGTATGAATCCCGAGAATTAAAACCTTTTGCAAATCATTTCGAAACCATAATTTATATACTTTTATATCTCATATAAAATATATTTTGCAAAACAAATTTCAACGATTGAAATCGGCTGCCGGCAGTCTTGGTTTCCATCAGTGAGAGTGCATCCCCGATCATTACCTTTGTCCGACAAAGGGGTTGATCCTGTCACTATGATCACCCACACAGATGAATTCTCAGACTATCCCAATATGCCTAGGTTTTGACCCCTACTAAGGATCTCACTGATTGGTACATCAAAGACAGCCCAATCCGACACCTAGTGCAGTATCATAATCGAGTCTAGGGGTCGGGTGTAACTTTCCAATTTTGCCCATCAATCTCCAAGGTCCAGGGCAATACTGGAAATCTGGTCCAGTTCAAAGATTCAAATAATCCCACACTGTATGTGCCTAGGGTCTCACCCTGGTAGCTGAGACAAGCCACCCCAACCGACTTGGTGGCACCACAGTGTCAGCCTTGTCAGGATAGGTCTCCCCAGACTGACCCACTGGTTGTGAACATTCTAAACTAACACGAGTCTCATTAAGTGTCCAGTTTAAGGGTATTACACAGAAACATATCAAAGGAACATGAATCAAATATGCACTTTTATTCATTTACAATAAACTCATAAAATACATCATTTTGATTGAAGCTAAGGGCATACAAAAAACTGTTTAACAAAATCGACATGATGTACATTATGACATTTATTGTAAATAAATAAAGTACATATTTGATTCATGTTATTGTGGCGTGTTTCTGTGTAGTAACCTTAAATTGGACACATATGAGACTCGTGTTAGTTTAGAATCTTCACAGTCGTTGGATGGATCTGGGGAGGTTTATCCTACCAAGGCTGACACTGATGTGCTGCCAAGTTGGTTGGGGTGGCTTATCTCAGCTGCTAGGGTGAGATCTGAGGTGCATGCAGTGTGGGTTTTCTTGAAATCTTGAATTGGACCAAAATTTTAGTATTGCCCTGGACCTTGGAGACAGATGGGCAAAATTGGAATGTTACACCTAACCCTTAGACTCGATTATGATACTGCACTAGGTGTTGAATTGGGTTGTTTTTGATGTGCCAATCAGTGAGATCCTTAGAGTGGGTCAAAACCTGGGTATGTTGGGACAATCCCAGAATTCATTTGAGTGGGTGATCATAGTGACAGGATCAACCCCTTTGTCGGACAAAGTGAATGATCGGGAAAATGCACTCTCTCTGATGGAAACCTATACTACCGACAGTGGGTTTTAAATGTGTTTGAAATTTGGTTTTGCAAAATATGTTTATACAGAGATATAATTATATATATTATGGTTTCAAAATGTTTGCAAAATGATTTAATTCCCGGGATCCATGTGAGTAGAGAGTGCAACACTGTACCTTGCAACCGAGGGAGAGCTCCTCTCTTGTCGGGTAGTGTTTGACCATTAAAGGTAGAGAGGTTGAGTGTAAGACCATTGAGGGTTATACTTGATGGGCTAAACTTACATCTGTCCACAGTCCTTGGGCTTCATAAGATGGCTGGACCCAAGGACCATTTAGTGTATATGTTGGGCCCATTAAGAGCCCATGGTGATGGACTTAGGGGTTCACTGTATTCAGCAGTGAATTCGGCTAGGCCTTGTAACAGATGTTAGGATGAACCCATGTGGATGATGTGTAGATTAATGTTAGGGTCCCACGCCATACAAAGAGAGCCAAGCTAGCCAACACTAAAGGGAAGTGAGCTTGAAAGCTTAATGGGCCTAAAACCCATTTTGAACTGGGTTAATTGGGTTAATTAAATAGGGGCAGATCTGAGTTTGGATCAGCAGATAAGGATAAGAGGATAAATCTTATCCACTTAAAGAGTCCAGATCCAGATAAAGATTTAGATCAGGAAACTCCTAATTTGATTAGGAATAAGATGATCTTTAACTGTAGATAAGACAAGGGATTATCCTTATCACTTAAAGTGTTCAAATTTAAATAAAGATTTGGACCAGGAGACTTCTAATCAGATTAGGAGGTTGTCTTTTTAAGGCTATAAATAGAGAGCAGGGCGGAGATAAAAAAGACACCAGACACACAACACAGAGAGAAGACAACTCAGTTAGACTGATCTTGCCTTCAGTTCTTTTTCTTCCTACTCTTGCTGCCCTACCCTATTCGATCTCCAATTCTTGGAACTGATCAAGATTTGATCTTGATATTGTTTCTTGCTAGAAAAAATAATTCTGAAGCTGTGCTCACTACTCCATTCAATTCTTGCTAAAGAATCACAAGTTCTTGGTGAAAAACTACTTGATGATCTTGCCTCATCCTAAGTTATGTCATCTTCAGTGAAGGGAGGTTTTTGTACACTCTTTGGGTATGAACACCTGCATTGGGAGGAGCTTTTTGCATGGATTCTATATTAGGTATATCCCTCCCTAATCTTGGTTTCGGATTTGGTCCTGTTTGGTTACAAGAACGAACCTTGAAAATAATGTTTTCTAAATTGGGAGTAGGATTCTCGAGTGGGAGTAAAGAAATTTTTGAAATTTCTCCCAACCTTCCTGCAGTGTTCGGCCATCCATATAATGGATCTCCTATCCCTACAGTAGTATCAGAGCTAGGTTCAAGTCTTGAACCAAATTAGATCAGATCTGAATCTGCGCAAATGGGCCGAAGGCATTCTACCCGATTTGCGTAGTTAGTGTTTTTTTTTTCTGGAAATTGGTTTTTAGATTTTTGGCCAGATGATCTAGAAAATTATTCTTTATTATTTTGTTATATTTATAGAATTGTTCTGTGAATGTTTCTTGAATATTTAGGCTGCACATGTGATGGAGATCGAATCTTTTTTATGCCAAGATTGGCGCACCCTACTTTTTCTTTTTATTTAATTTGAACTGTAATTTTTATTTTTTATTTTAGACAAATTGTATAGGAATTTGATGTGATGTAATAATAGAAAAATTAGGTTTTTCTATTTTATTTCGATTTGGAGATTGCTGGAATGCACAACAGAAGAGAAGAAGATTTCGTAGAAAGAAATTCTACGATCTGCAATTTTGCAGATATCAATTCTGTAATCTGCGATTAATTATTCTTTACAGGTTTGCAGGATGTCCAAGAAAATCACAATGCATCCCTCTGATTTTGTTTTCCTGATAATTTGATTATCTTGAATTAATTTATTTTTTAGATCATTATTCTTGAATTAAATCTTGAACTGGATACCAAAACTTGGGCCGATTTGTACCAGATTCGGTCCAAACTGGTTAGACCAAATTGTTGGTTCAATGGTGTTGGTGATTCTGACCCCAATTGGATTGTTGGCTAGAGGGTTGATGACCCACTTCAATTTTTAATTTGGCCCACCTCTGTAAAACCTAGTTTTAATATGGTAAAACTGAATCAGCCCTGATTTAGCTACATGAGCCGAACTACCTTTTGCAGTACAATCCATGTACCTAGATAATGTTATATGATAATATTATGGGCTTTGTTGGGCTGATACTGATTTAATCTAATTAATTAAGGGTTGTACAAATATTTTAATTGATTGGATAAATTTATTTCATGCATGTGATGTATGGATGTGTGGTGTGCTACGTACATGGGCCATAAGTACTTGGCCCATGTTAATTCAATAGTGGCTGTTTCACAAACTATGGCTGAATGCACATCATTTTCATTGCGTCCATAAGATCATTGGATGATCTCTCCGTTTGATGGGCCCCATATCAACTTCCTCCCCAAGAGGAACCGTGTGGAACCCTAGCCGTTTAGGGCCCATTTAAATACGGCTTTGAGAAAGTCAGTGGGAGCCACTCTAGTTTGACCTAAATAAAACATGGGTGTAATATTTTGTTACCTCCACTCAAATATAAGTGTAGGTGATAGGGAGATTCAAATGATGAAGTTTCTAAAGGCTTATCTTCATTAGCATGAAGATGGGTCTTTCAGTAATGAGGAGATGCACCATAAAATTTGGCTATCCATTTACTGGTGGATCTGTTGGATTGTTTCATAAGATGATAGGGGCATCATAGACCTATTAGACAGTATATGCCCTTAGCTCCAATCAGCATGATGTATATTATGACATTTATTGTAGATGAATAAAGTACATATTTGATTCATGTTATTATGGTGAGTTTCTATGTAATACCCTTAAATTGGACACATATGAGACTCGTGTTAGTTTAGAATCTTCATAGCTGTTAGATAGATCTAGGGAAATTTATCCTGCCAAGTTTGATTGTGATGTACCGCCAAGTTGGTTGGGGTGGCTTGTCTCATCTGCTAGGGTGAGACTTGAGGTACATGCAGTGTGGATTTTCTTGAAACCCTGAACTGGACCAAAATTCTAGTATTGCCTTGGACCTTGGAGATAGATGGGCAAAACTAGAATGTTACACCTGACCCCTATAATCGATTATGATGTTGCACTAGGTGTCGGATTAGGCTATCTTTGATATGCCAATCAGTGAGATCCTTAGAGGGGGTCAAAACCTAGGTATGTTGGGATAGTCCAAGAATTCATATAAGTGGATGATCATAGTGACAGGATCAGCCCCTTTGTTGGACAAAGTGAATGATCGAGGATGCACTCTCTCTGATATAAACCTAAACTACCGGCAATTGATTTCAATCGCTGAAATTTGTTTTGCAAAATATATTTATATAGAGATATACATATATATATATATATATTCATATATTATGGTTTCAAAATGTTTGCAAAATGTTTTAATTCCTAGGATCCATGTGAGCAGAGAGTGCAACACTGCACCTTGCAACCGAGGGAGAGGTCCTCTCTTGTCAGGTAGTATTTAATCATTATGGGTTGAGAGGTTAAGTGTAAGACCATTAAGGGTTATACTTGATGGGATAATCTTGCATCTGCCCACAGTCCTTGGGCTTTTATAAGATGGCTGGACCCAAGGACCATTTAGTGTAAATGTTGGGCCCATTGAGAGCCCATAGTGATGGACTCAGGGGTTCACTATATTCAACAGTGAATTCGGCCACACCTTGTAATAAAGGCTAGGCTGAACCCATGTGGCTGATGTGTAGATCAATGATAGGGTCCCACACCATACAAAGAGAGTCAAGCTAGCCAGCATTAATGTGAAAGTGAGCCTGAAAGCTTAATGGGCCTAAAAGCCCATTTTGAACTGGGTTAATTAGATTAATTAAATAGGGGTGGATCTGGGATTTTGATCAGCAAATAAGATAAGGGATTATCCTTATCCACTTAAAGAGTCCAGATCCAAATAAAGATTTGGATCATAGGAACTCCTAATTTGATTAGGAAGGATGATCTTTATTTGCAGATAAGATAAACGGTTATCCTTATCACTTAAAGAGTCTAGATCCAAATAAAAGATTTGGATTAGGAAACTCTTAATGGGATTAGGAAAATTTCTCTTTAAGGCTATAAATAAGAGAGCAGGGTGAACATTCAAAGATACATCCGTTGAATACAGAGAGAAGACAACACAGTTAGACTGCTCTTGCCTTTATTATTCTTTGAAATTTATAGAATTGTTCTGTGAAATTTTCTTGAATTTTTGGGCTACACATGTGATGGAGGTCGAATCTTTATGGTGCCAAAATTGGCACACCCTACGATTTCTATTCTATTCAATTCTGGTCTAAATATTTTTTTTTTATTTTTAGACAAATTGTATAGGAATTTGATGTGATGTAATAATAGAAAAATTAGGTTTTTCTATTTTATTTCCATCTGGAGATTGCTGGACTACGCAACAGAGGAGAAGAAATTTTCATAGAAACAAGTTTTGTGACCTGCGATTTTATAGATATTGATTCTACAATCTGCGATTAACTATTCTTTGCAGGATATCCAAGAAAATCACAGTGCAACCCTCTAATTTTATTTTCCTTGATAATTTGATTATCTTGAATTAATTTATTTTCAGATCATTATTCTTGAATTAAATCTTGAACTGGACACCAAAACTTGGGCCGATTTACACCAGATTTGGTTCAAACTGGTTGGACCAAATTGTTGGTTCGATGGGGTTGGTTTTTCTAACCCTAATTTGATTCAGGCTAGAGAGTTGATGCCCCACTTCAATCTTTAATTTGGCCCACCTCTGTAAAACCTAATTTTAATTGATAATGACTGAATGAGCCCTAAATCAGCTACATGGGCCGAACCGCTATTTTCAATACATCCCATGTACCTAGATAATGTTATATGATAACATTATGGGCTCTGTTGGGCTGATACTGATTTAATCTGTTTAATTAAGGTTTTTGCAGATATTGTAATTGATTGGATCAATTTATTTCATGCATGTGATGTATGGATGTGTAATGTGCTACGTACATGGACCATAAGTACTTGGCCCATGATTATTTTGATAGTGGCTCTTTCGCACACCATGGCTGAATGCACAACATTGCCATGGTGTCCATAAGATCATTGGATGATCTCCCCATTTGGTGGGCCCCACATCAGATTCCTCCCCAAGAGGAACCATGTGGAACCCTAGCCGTTTAGGGTCCATTTAAATATGGCTTCGAGAAAGTCAGTGGGAGCCACTTTGGTTTGACAAAAATAAAACTAGGGTGTAATATTTCATTCCCTCCACTGAAATATGAGTGCATGTGATAGGGAGATTCATATGATGAACTATCTAAAGGCCTTTCATCATTAACATTAGGATGGGTCCTTCAGTAATAAGAAAATTTACCGTAAAATTAGGTTATCCATTTGCTGCTGGATCTGTTGGATTGTTTCATAAGATGATAGTGGTGTCATAGACCGATGTGGGAGGGGCCTATCCTAAAGTGGAAGACTCTCTTACGGTACCTTGGCATTCACGAATATGATGAGTAAGCACTCACTAGATATAAAGGTTTAACCTAAAATGGAAATAAACATTGTCTGATAGAGGTCAAAGGAAAAGCTCATGAGATCAGTGGATGTGATCCTACACAGAAGGTGGTGGGGTTATGCAGCTGAAACAGTTGGCTCCATGCACCTTATGTGGTTTCCCACATTTCTAGAGGCATAGTTCGTAGCCTCCATTACTGAGATAGAAGGGAAATCTTAGAGATGAGCAAATGGAAATGGAGCATAGATTAAAAGCCATATCTATGTGGATAACATGAATCAAATTAGGTTGTGGACTAATATTTCCTTTGCCTTTATCAGAAATGGCAAACAGATAATTCGCCAAACTGTTGGATGATAATAAGCTTAAGGGCCCAAATTACGCTGACTGGTGTCGCAATCTTATGCTGGTCCTGATGAGCATAAGGCCCGCAGGAGGGAATATAAAGAATGAAAGGAGAAGAACTCTACTATATCATATCCTCCTTAGACAATCAAATACAACGAAAATTTGATCAAATCGAACTATCCAAAGATGTCTTGGGTAGTCTAAGGACATGTATGAGGAGAGTTAAAGGATCCAGTTTATGATAGGGAAGTTTGTTTTTTCTTTTTCTTTTTGTTTTTGCATTTCTAGTTTAGTTTTTCTGCCCTTTCTTTGCATTTAACCTCACATTGGGGACAATGTAAGTTTTATGTGTGGGGGAGGGGATTTAGGATTTAGTATTTAGGATTTAGGATTTAGGTTGTGTTTTAAAATTTGATCTAGGTCATGTTTTTCTGAAAAAAAAGAAGAAAAAAAAGAAAGACTCAACTCTTTTGGAATCAATTGAAACAATATTCTGGGAAAATTCTTGTAGACCTAGTAATGAGGCACAATTAAGAAGTACACGACCTATCTGAAGCCATTTCCAGTTAAGCTAGTCTTAAATTCAGATTTAAGTAAATAGGGTGAATATTATTGGTAGGATGGAGCATAAAATGCACCTACCAACCAAGTAATTCAATAGTAGGATGGAGCATAAAATGCACCTACTAGCCAACAATTCAAACAGTAGGATGGAGCATAAAATGCACCTATTGACCAAGTAATCCTAAAAGTGAGATGGAGCATAAAATGCACTCACTTCCACCAAAGAGAAAAAAGAGAGAGAAAAAAAAGAAAAAAAAAGAGAAAAAAAAGAAAAAAAGAGAGAGAGAGGAGATAAAAATGTTTTCCCTAGTTTACTACCTGGTTTGTAGTAGCAAGAATTGACTAATGAAGGAGTCGTGTATGTCTTAGTTGTGTTGATTTAATGGTTTGTAATAGTTAACATAGAATATTTGTAGAAAAAGATGAAGGAGAGTTGAGTTTAAAAATCGGTAGGATAGTTAGTCTGTTCCTGTTTTATTTTTTTATTTTTTTATTTTTTTTGAGTTTTGTCTTGCCCGAGGACGAGCAAGGTTTAAGTGTGGGGGGGTTTGATGAGAGTAGAATTTATCACATTTTTATCCCCAAATATTCTGTCTTGCATACTTAATTAGTATTTAATTGGATTCATATTTCTTATATTTCGGTTCAGGGCATGAAAGAAGGCATCAGGAGCAAAGAAATGCGAATCGGATGATTTTTCACAGTTTCGGCACCATTCAGTAATCTGGGCCTAAATCACATATCCAAACTCCGATTATACTAATTCAAGACCCACTGGATAGATAAGAGAAAAATTCACAACTTTCATGTTTTGGACATTCGCAGATTCGGCCTGCATCAAAGTCAAATCTGGGCCCAAAGTCAGGGAAAATTCATAGGAAGGCCCAATCCGCAGCTGAATCCCAACTTTCTGAAAAGCCTAATAGCAGCCCAATTCGAAGAGGCTTATCAGATCTAAATTTATGATGTAATCCCATAAAGATAAAGAGATTGAGTTCATTAGATAAAGAGATAAGAGTAGGATTAGACTTGGACTTTCTATTTTTGAGAGATTAACTTCAAGAAAGAGTAGGAGATTACCCCCTCCCCTTAAGCTATATAAAGGGGTAGGGGGCAGACTAGAGAGGCATCAAGAAGCAGAGGAGCAATTCAACTATCAAGCAAGAAGTCTGCAAGAAGGAGGTGGTGGCAAGGAGAAGAGGAGATCTCAACTCCAAGGGCGAAACCATGAGTTCCTTCTTTCCTCTTGTTTGTTTTATTGCTGCTAGTATGAACTAATTTATCTGTAGTTAGGGTTGTGGAAAGCCTAATCATATCAATGAATATATTTTTATGGAAATGACAAATTATCTTGGATAATCTCATCCATTAATATTCATTGCAATGGTTAGGTGGACCGAGAGCCCTAGCGAATTCAACCAATCGTTACATACTTCAGCATTGTTACTTCTGCTATTGTTTTTCTTTTTTCTGGCTTTCATTAGTTTTTATCTTCAAATCTGAAATTTGATTGTCCAAATAACTAAGGAAGGCTGTAGTTCTAATACTTATTTTGTTAAATCCTCATGGGAATGATATTTTTATACTACTTAATAACTAGTGCACTTGCTAGGGTTATATCTATAGCTATCACCTTTGTCACAAGTCCTGACCGAATACACTGTTATGGACAGTGCACCCCCTGAAACCCATCGCATGGGATCTATGGGCTTAACACTTACCATAAGTGATCCCTGGGCCAAGCCACCTTGTAACACCCAGTGACTGTGGGAAGATGCAAAATTAGCCCATCAGGTATTACCCTCTATGGTCTTACACTTAACCTCTCAGCCCATAATGATCAAACACTGCCCGATAAGAGAGGACCTCTCCCTCGGTTGCAAGGAATAGTGTTGCATTCTCTGTTCACATGGATCCCGAGAATTAATACCTTTTGCAAACATTTGGAAACCATAATATATATACTTTTATATCTCATATAAACTATATTTTGCAAAACAAATCTCAACAATTGAAATCGACTACCGGTAGTCTTAGTTTCCATCAGAGAGAGTGCATCCCTGATCATTACCATTGTTCGACAAAGGGGATGATCCTGTCACTATGATCATCCACTCAGATGAATTCTTAGACTATCCCAACATACCCAAGTTTTGACCCCCACTAAGGATCTCACTGATTGGCATATCAAAGACAGCCCAATCCGACACCTAGTGTAGTATCATAATCGAGTCTAGGGGTCAGGTGTAACTTTCCAGTTTTGCTCACCAATCTCCAAGGTCTAAGGCAATACTGGAAATCTGGTCCGGTTCAAAGATTCAATTAATCCTACACTGCATGTGCCTTCGGTCTTACCCTGGTGGCTAAGACAGGCCACCCCAACATTTGGTAGCACACCAGTGTCAGCCTTGGCAGGATAAATCTCCCTAGACTTATCCAATGGCTGTGAACATTCTAAACTAACACGAGTCTCATAAGTGTCCAGTTTAAGGGTATTACACAGAAACACACCATAGGAACATGAATCAAATATGTACTTTATTCATTTACAATAAATTCATAATGTGCATCATTCTGATTGGAGCTAAGGGCATACAAATGTCCAACACTGTGCAATCGTCCTGACATTGCTCAGGTGGTGAGTGTCGTAAGTAGGTTCCAGGCCAACCTAGGGTAGGAGCATTGGACTTTTGTGAAGAACATACTCAAATACCTTCGAAGGACAAAAGAGTTTTGTCTGGTATTCGATGGTAGTTCACTATAAATTCTGGGGTATACTGATGTCAATTTTCAATTGGATCAAGATGATAGAAAGTCTACATCTAGGTATGTTTTCACGATAGAATCGTATACTGTTTGCTGGAAAAATAGCAAACAAGGGTCCACAACAGACTCCACAACCGAAGTTGAGTACATTGCCACAAGTGAAGCTGCCAAGGAAGTCGTATGGATGAAGAAGTTTGTTCACAAATTAGGAGTGGTTCCGTCCAGCACATCACCCATCCCATTGTTGTGTGACAACAATGGAGCGATTGTCCAGGCTAGGGAGCCTTGGGCCCACTCAAAGTCAAAGCACATCGAGAGGAAGTACTATGTACTACGGGAGATCATTGGTAGAGGGGACGTCCTAATTCAGAAGGTAGCATCAACGGATATTGTGGCAGACCCATTAACTAAGCCACTCACACAGAGGGTGTTTGAGAAACATGTGGAAAGTATTGGACTCTGGCTTGTACCGGATTGGACCTAAGTGCAAGTGGGAGCTGTTGGATAGTTTTGTATGCCCTTAGCTCCAATCAATTTTGATGTACTTTTGATATTTAGTGTAAATAAATAAAGTACATGTTTGATTCATGTTGTGTGGTATGTTTCTGTGTAAGACCCTTAAACTGGACACTTAATGAGACTTGTGTTAGTTTAGAATGTTCACAGCCATTGGATAAGTCTGGGGAGATTTATCCTGCCAAGGCTGACACTGGTGTGTTGCCAAGTGTTGGGGTGGCCTGTCTCAGTTGCCACGGTGAGACCCAAGGCACATGTAGTGTAGGATTACTTGAACTCTTGAACTGGACCAGATTTCTAGTATTGCTTTGGACCTTGGAGATTGATGGGCAAAACTGGAAAGCTACACCTGACCCTTAGACCCAATTATGGTACTGAACTAGGTGTCAGATTGGGCTGTCTTTGATATGCCAATTAGTGAGATCCTTAGCGGGGGTCAAAACCTGGGTATGTTGGGATAGTTTGAGAATTCATCTAAGTGGGTGATCATAGTGATGAAATTAGCCCCTTTGTCGGACAAAAGTAATGATCGAAATGGACTCTCTGATGGAAACCAAACTATCGATAGTTGATTTCAATCGTTGGAATTTTGTTTTGCAAAATTTATATATATGATATATACTTATATATGATTTCAAAATGTTTGCAAATGGTTTTAGTTCCCGGGATCCATGTGAGTAGAGAGTGCAACACTGTTCCTTGTAGCCGAGGGAGAGGTCCTCTCTTATCGGGCAATGTTTGATCATTATGGGCTGAGAGGTTAAGTGTAAGGCCATTTAGGATAATACCCGATGGGCTAATCTTGCATCTACCCACAGTCCTTGGGTTTTTATGAAATGGCTTGGCCCAAGGACCACTTAGTATAAGTGTTGGGCCCATAGGGTCCATGTGATGGGCTCAAGGGGTTCACTGGGCTTTCCAGTGAATTCAGCTAGGCCTTGTAATAGTGGCTAGGCCAAACCAATGTGACTGATGTGTAGATCAATGCTTGGGTCCCACACCATACAAGGAAGCCCAACTAGGCAGCAGTCTGGAAGACTATTGAGCACTAAATACATATTGGGCATAAAGCCCATTTCGATTTGGGCTGATTTGATCAGTCACTTAAAGGGGCGGATCTGAGATTAGGTCAAGCCCAAAAGCTAATCTAATTTGCAAATAGGATTAAGAGGAGTCCTAATCCAAATACAGATTTGGATAAGGGCAACTCCTAATATGATTATGAGGTTTTTAATTACAAAGAGGGAGGAGAAAACCCTAATTTCAAATTACTTGAACTTGAACCCTAAGGGTTTTAGAAGACACACTGCATTCTTGAGATAGGATCTCAGATAACCCTAGAGAAGAAAATAGAAGTTCTCTAGTATTCTCCTCCAGCAGCTAGCACCTCCTTTTCTGCCAGTTTGAGTTCTCAGTTAGAGAAGATCAAGAAAGGTTCTTGATTGTTTGTGTGGTGCTCACAGTTTTCCATCAAGTTCTTTAGAAGAACCTGGTTCGTGGGATGAATGCTGTTGGTTCGGCTCCATCATCACTGTGTCATCTTTAGTGGGAGCTGATCTTTGGATCTTCTTTGGGCATGAACACCAACATTGGGAGATACTACTTCTCTAGATCAAGTATAATCCCTCCCTTCTCTTTTGGTTCAAATCTGGTTTGGTTTGGTTCAAGTAGGATCCTTGAATTTTGATTCTAAAATCAGGGAATACGATTCCTAGTTGGAAGAAAGGTAGGAAATTTTTGAAATTTGCCCAACCATTCCGCAACCCTTTTGGCATCCGTATGATGGATCCTACCATTCTTTCACTTATTGAATATCAACCGTTGCCTTTCCCGTAGCTAGGAAGGGTCGCCCTAGGATAAGTGGGACATCAACATCCTCTTTTATGTCTAACACTATGAAGTCCACAGGAAAAATGAATTTGTCAACTTTAACAAGCACATCTTTTATGATTCCCCAAGGATGCTTGATGGACCTATCAGCTAACTACAATGCAACTCTGGTGGGTTGACGTTCACCCAACCCTAATTTCTTAAAAACTGAATATGTCATCAAATTTATACTAGCTCCTAAATCACACAATGCCTTATTAATTTTCAAACTACCTATAGTGCAAGGAATAGTGAAACTCCCTTGATCTTTTAGTTTTTGAGGCAGCTTATTGAGGAGGATTGCTAAGCATTCTTTATTCAGTGCAACTGTAGCCACGTCTCCCAATTTCCTTTTGTTTACCAATATCTCCTTCAGGAACTTTGCATAGTGTGGCATCTGGGCTAAAGCATCTACAAAAGGAATGTTAATATGTAAACTCTTAAAGATTTCAAGAAACTTACCGAATTCCTTTTCCAATTTGTGTTGCTTTAGCCTATTAAAAAATGGTACTTGCGGCTGTTGGCTTTTCTCTTTCTTTGAATCAGATTACTCTTCCACCTTCTTTTTGGTTTCTAGGGTTGCACCCATCTTGCCTTCTTCCTTTGCCTTCTTCTCCACCTCTTGCAGCTTCTTACCACTCCTCAAGGTAATGGCTTGCACATGCTCTCTTGGATTTGCCTCGATGTTGCTGGGTAAAGCGCCTTGAACTCTAGAAGATATCATCTGTGCCAACTGCCTCACTTGATTTTCCAAGTTCTTAATCGATGCCTTTTGGTTCTGAAATCTCATTTCTGCACTTGCTATGAACTTGGTCATCAATTTCTCTAGATTGGCTTTCTTCTTTGGCTGATTGAAATTTTGGGGAAAGGGTTTCATCACAATTTGATTTTTCCAAGACAGATTGGGGTGATTCCTCCATTCGGGATTAAATGCACAAGGGTACTGATTGCCTTGCTGCCTTTGCAAATTACCAATAAAACTCTACTTGCTCCGGGGATTACATGAACTGATTTCCAACTTGACATTTGGTGCTGACATGACCTCCCCCACACAATTCATAGGCTATAGTCTGAACATGCATGGCTGCCAACTGCATTTCATCTGTCTTCTTGCTGAGGGTGTCGATTTGTGCAGATAGTGCTGTATTGGTGTCTACATTGTGAAGACCATGCTATCTTCTAACTTGGTTTCTCTCAGAATTCCATTGGTAGTTGTTTGCATCCATCTCCTCAATGAGTGCACGAGCAACTTCAGGGGTCTTGTTATTAATGGATCCCCTAGCTGCAACATCCATAATAGTCTTATTGGCTTCGGTCAACCCATTATAAAATGTCTGAACTTGCAGCCATATGGGAAGTCCATGATGAGGGACTTTCCTCAGCAATTCCTTGTAATGCTCCCACGACTCATATAATGACTCTCTGTCCTACTGAGAGAAGGTGGTGATATCATCCTACATCTTTGCAATCTTGGATGGAGTGAAATACTTGGATAGGAAGCGGCTGGCCATTTCATCCCAAGTAGCAATCGATCCAGCTAGTAGAGAGTTCAACCAAGTCTTAGCCTTGTCCTTCAATGAGAATGGAAACAATCTGAGCCTCATCGCATCATCACTAACTCCGTTGTGCTTGAATGTGTTACATATTTCCAAGAAGTTGGCGATGTGAGTGTTCAGATCTTCATGGACCAAGCCGCAGAACTGAACTATATTCTGAATCATCTGAATGGTTACTGGTTTGATTTCGAAGTTGTTGGCAACTATTGCTGGTCTCACAATGCTCGAGGCTGCCCCAGTGAGGGTTGGTTTGGCATAATCCATCATGGTCCTTTGTTCGGCCATCTCTGCACTTTTATCTCTCCCTTGCTTAGTGAAGAGATAGGTTATCCATCACATGGATGCCCAAAGATTGCGGAATAAGGGGGCAAATTTCAAAAAATTTTTTCTCTCCCTTCAACTGGGAATCGAATTTCCTATTTAGAAAATCATATATTCAAGGATCATTCTTGAACAATAAACTGAACCAGATCTGAACCAAAAGGAGTAGGAAGGGATTATACTTGATACAGAGAAGCAGTATCTCCCAATGGAGGTGTTCACGCCCAAAGAAGGATCCAAAATCTACTCCCACTGAAAATGGCGCAGTGCATGGTGGAGCAGAATCAACAGTGTTCTTCCAAAAGAACTCGGCCCTTCACAAGAATCAACTGGGTGGCTTGTGAATACAGCTCCAATATCAAGATCAAATCTTGATTTCTCCCAAGAACTGGAGATCAAACTTCTGGAGGCGGCGGCTGTAGGAAGGAGGCGGCAAGAGAGTATATGCAGGGTGCAGAGTTCTCTCTTCTTGTAATCTCAGCTCTGAAGACAAGAGTGTGTTGGTTGAATTGCATGTCTAAAGGCTGTCGCCCCCTCTTCCTTTTATAGACATAAAGGGATCAACTCCTAATTCTATTAGGAGTTGCTAATCCAATCATATCTGGATAAGAAGTCCCTTTAAGTGATAAGGGATAACCCTTATCTTATCTGCAGATTAGATCAGCCATCTCCTAATCTAATTAGGAGGTTTCCAGATCTAAATCTTATTTAGATCTTGGACTCTCTAAGTGGATAGGGTCTGGGCCCAATCCTATCAGCTGATCCATCTCAGAATTCGCCCCTTTAAGTGACTAATCAAATTAGCCCAGTTTGAAATTGGCTTAAGGCCCATTTAAGATTATGTATTCATTTAGCCTTTCAAACTACTGCCCAGTTGGGCTTCCTTGTATAGTGTTGAACCCTAACATTGATCTACACATCAGCCACATGGGTTCGGCCCAACCTTTGTTACAAGGCCTGGCCGAATACACTGTTATGGATAGTGGACCCCCTGAAAACCATCTCATGGTCTCTATGGGCCCAACACTTACCCTAAGTGGTCCCTGGGCCAAGCCACCTTGTAACACCCAGGGACTATGTGCAGATGCAAGATTAGCCCATCATGTATTATCCTTAATGGTCATACACTTAACCTCTCAGCCCATAATGATCATACACTGCCCGACAAGAGAGGACCTCTCCCTCGGCTGCAAGGAACAGTGATGCACTCTCTGCTTATATTGGATCCTGGGAATTAAAACCTTTTGCAAACCTTTTAGAAACCATAATATATATATATATATATTTTTCATATCTCATATAAAATATATTTTGCAAAATAGTTCTCAATGATTGAAATTGGCTGCCAGCAATCTTGGTTTCCATCAGTGAGAGTGCATCCCCGATCATTACCTTTGTCCGACAAAGGGGCTGATCCTGTCACTATGATCACCCACTCATATGAATTCTTAGACTATCCCAACATACCCAGGTTTTGACCCCCGCTAAGGGTCTCACTGATTGGTACATCAAAGACAGCCCAATCTGACACCTAGTGCATTATCATAATCGAGTCTAGGGGTCGGGTGTAACTTTCTAGTTTTTCCCATCAATCTCCAAGGTCCAGGGCAATACTAGAAATCTGGTCCAGTTCAAAGATTCAATTAAGCCCAGGCTGCATGTGGCTTGGGTCTCACCCTGGCAGCTGAGACAGGCCACCCCAACCGACTTGGTGGCACCACAGTGTCAGCCTTGTTAGGATAGGTCTCCCCAGTCTGACCCACTGGCTGTGAACATTCTAAACTAACACGAGTCTCATTAAGTGTCCAGTTTAAGGGTATTACATAGAAACATACCAAGGGAACATGAATCAAATATGCACTTTTATTCATTTACAATAAACTCATAAAGTACATCATCTTGATTGAAGCTAAGGGCATACAAAACTGTCTAATAGCTCCCACTTGCACTTAGGTCCAATCAGGTACTAGCCGGAGTCCCATGCTTTCCACTTGTTTCTCAAACACTTTCTGTGATAGTGGCTTTGTTAATGGGTCTATTACATTTTCCGCTGACGCTACCTCCTGAATCAGGACATCCCCTCTACCATCAATCTCCTGTAGTACGTGGTACTTCCTCTCGATGTACTTCGACTTCGAGTGGGCTCGTGGCTCCTTAGCCTGAGCAATGGCACCATTGTTGTCACACAACAATGGGATAGGTGATGTGCTGGATGGAACTACTCCCAACTCATGAACGAACTTTTTCCTCCACACGGCCTCTTTGGCAGCCTCACTTCCGGCAATGTACTCGGCCTCGGTCGTGGAGTCTACAGTGGACCCCTGTTTGCTGCTTTTCTAGCAAACAACACACGATCCTATCGTGAAAACATATCCAGATGTAGACTTTCTATCATCTGGATCCGACTGGAAATCGACATCTGTATACCCTTGGATCTGTAGTGAGTTACCATCGAATACTAGACAAAACTCTTTTGTCCTTCGAAGGTACTTAAGTATCTTTTTCACAGTAGTCCAGTGCTCCTGCCCTGGGTTGGCCTGAAATCTACTTACTACACTCACTGCCTATGCAATGTTAGGATGAGTGCACAGCATGGCATATATGATGCTCCCACGGCAGAGGCATAGGGAACGTCTTTCATGCCATCAATCTCCTCAGAAGTCTTGGGAGACATCTTCTTGGAGAGAGTGACTCCGTGCCTAAAAGGAACATTTCCTTTCTTGGAGTTTTCCATGCTGTATCTTTTGACTATTTTGTCAATATAAGAAGATTGGGATAATCCTATTATCCGCTTCAATCTATCTTTATAGAGTCGAAGACCCATTATATAGGAGGCTTCTCCAAGATCTTTCATGGAGAATTGCTGTGAAAGCTATACTTTCACCGTAGTTAACATTCCTACATCATTCCCAATGAGTATAATGTCATCTACATACAGAACCAAGAAGGTAACCTTATCTCCACTGCACTTCCTATAAACACAGGGTTCATCCGGATTCTACTCGAAGTCAAATGATTTGACAGTAGAGTCAAAATGGATGTTCCAACTTCTAGAATTTTGCTTAAGACCATAAATGGATCTATTAAGTTTACATACCATGTTTTTATGACCTGCAACAATAAAGCCTTGCGGTTGCTGCATATAGATATCTTGTGTAAGATCTCCATTCAAGAATGTAGTTTTGACATCCATCTGCCAAATCTCATAATCATGGTATTCTGCTACAGCTAGCAAGATCCTAATGGATTTAAGCATGGCCACAGGCGAAAAGGTTTCCTCATAATCGATGCCCTCTTTCTGAGTGTACCCTTTCATCACCAGACGAGCTTTGAAGGTCTCAACCCTACCATCAGGGCCCTTCTTTCTCTTGTAAATTTATTTGCAACCGATTGCTTTTACCCCGGAGGGCAGATCTACTAGAGTCCAGACTCCATTGGTCTCCATTGAGTCCATCTCTGCTCTCATGGTCTCCACCCAGTTCTAGGAATCTATGTCCAACATAGCTTCTGCGTAAGTCACGAGATCCTCCTCACTAGTCAAGGTTTCCACCAGGTAACTATCTTGGTCATAACCATAACGGACTGGTGGCCTGGATACCCGAGTGGATCTTCTAGGTTGGTCACTACCTGGAACTTGTGGGACATCTCCCACTACTCCTGAGCTCTCCTTATCAAGAACAATTTCCTGACGATGGGTGTCCAGGATGTAATCGGTCTCCAAGAATTGTGCATTTCGATTGCAGAACACTTTTTGCTCACTTGGGTCATAGAATAGGTAACCTAAAGAGCCTTTTGGGTAGTCTACAAATAGGCAACGACTGGTCTTGGATTCCAACTTGTCCGCACTCGTTCTTTTAACATGTGTTGGACAACCCCAAATCTTCAAGTGTCTTACACTTGGTTTCTTTCCGGTCCAAAGTTCATATGGAGTATTCGGAACCGATTTGATTGGAACCCGATTCAGCACTTAAATCGCAGTCTCTAATGCATAACCGCAAAAGGATGTGGGTAAGTCTGAGTGTATGAGATGCGACTGGACCATATCCAATAAGGTCTGATTCCTCTTCTCTGAAACACCGTTAAGTTGTGCTGTAGCAGGAGGAGCTAATTGTGATACTATCTCATTGTTCTTTAAGTAGTCATTGAATTTGTCAAAGAGATACTTGCCACCTCGATCTGATCAAAGGGCTTTGATTTCTCTCCCCAACTGTTTCTCGACCTCTTGTCTAAACTCTTTGAACTTTTCAAAGGATTTAGACTTGTGTCTCATTAGGTACACATAACCATATCGTGAGAAATCATCTGTGAAGGTGATAAAATACACGTGTTGATTTCGTGTCCTAACACTCAGGGGACCACATACATTAGTATGTATTAGGTCAAGTGTGCCTGTACATCTTTTAGGCTTACCGTTAAATGGTTGTTTCGTCATCTTGCCTTGTAGGCAAGGCTCACAGGTGGGAAGATCTTGTACAATTAGAAAATCCAAAGGACCATCCTTTACCAGCCTTATGATTCGGTCAACACTGATGTGACCAAGTCGGTAATGCCACAGACACGTGGGATTAATAGTATCACGGGCTCTCTTCTTGGGGATTTCAACCGGCGTAGTTTTGGTTATGTTAGTTTCTAGAGAAGGATGTAGAACATAGAGACCATTCTCCAGTTCCCTGTATGCGATGAATCTGCTATTTCTTTTAATAGTAATCGTATTACTAAAGAAGATAGAGTAATCATCTGCACACAATTTTGAAACAAAAATCAAATTTCTTCTTAAATTTTGTACATAAAGATAATCTTTCAGTACAATTATTCCTTCTCTAAAAATTAACTCCACGGTTCCTATGGCCGTGGCTGCAACAGTTGCAGTAGTCCCCAAGTAGAGTGTAACTTCTTCTTCAGTCAGCCTTCTGCTTACCTTGAACCCCTGCAGTGAGTTACACGCATGAGTTGAAGCCCCGGAATCAATACACTAGGACGCAGAAGC
Source organism: Nelumbo lutea (assembly GCF_056320005.1). Classification (NCBI taxonomy): domain Eukaryota; kingdom Viridiplantae; phylum Streptophyta; class Magnoliopsida; order Proteales; family Nelumbonaceae; genus Nelumbo; species Nelumbo lutea. The sequence goes on from NC_142686.1 coordinate 66,182,929, forward strand.
TACCAATAAATTGTTTTCTATAACACAAGTTTCGAAATTACCTTTCTTGGATTCCAGGTAGGTAGGACAGTTCCTTTTCCAGTGGCCGATCTTCTTGCAGAAGTGACAGGCATCCGATGCTTTGTCTTTCTTCTGCTTCTTACTCTTAGTGGCTTTCTTCTGAGGTTTCTTTGCCTTCCTCTTTCTCTTGCTTGTCTTGCTAGCTTCAACAAGCATAGCTACAGGCTCATCCTTTCTAATCAGTTCTTTGGCTCTTTGTAACATATTGATGAGTTCTTGTAAGCTGACATTCAGCTTGTTCATGTTGTAGTTTATGATGAATGGATTAAAGGATGGAGGCAGAGAGTTGAGAATAGCATCGATCTGTGTTACTAGATCTAGCCCGGATCCAAGAGCTTCCAGTTCGTCGATATAACCCATAATCTGGAGACAATGGTCGTGAACTTGTTGGTTCTTGGACATCTACACGGTCATGAACTGTTTCAAAACCTTCTGTCGAATAGAACGATTCTGCTCTTTGTACATTGTCTTGAGACTGTCCAATACATCATTGGCAAGTTCGATCTGATCAAACTGCCTCTGAATTGGATTGTCCAAAGAGGCAATGATATAGCAATGGGCAAGGGAGTTTTTCTCCTCCCATTCTTGATATTCTCTTCTTCGGGCCTTAGAAGCCCTATCTCCCGGACCATCCGGGGCAGGGTGCTTGGCTACCTTGTCCAATTTTTCAGAGGTTAAGACCAAAATAAGGTTCTTGTACCAGTCGGCATAGTTTGGGCCCTTAAGCTTGTTGTCGTCAAGCAGCTTTGCAAAAGATCCGTTTGCCATTTTCTGATAAAAGAGCAAACATCAGTCCACAACCTAATTTGATTCATCTTCATTACATAGATATGAATTTTAATCTACAATCCATTTCCATTTATTCATCTCTAAGATTTCCCTCCTTTCTTAGTGACGGTGACTACGGGTTGTCTCTGGAAATGTGGGAAATCACATAGGGTGCATGGAGCCAACTGTTTCAGTTGCATAATCCCACCACCTTTCTGTGAAGGATCATATCCACTCATCATATGAGTTTTCCCTTTGGCCTCTGTCAGACAAGGTTCAGAGCCATTTTCAAGTAAACCTTTCTATCCAGTGAGTGCTTACCCATCATATTCATGAACGCCAAGGTACCGTGAGAGAGTTCCCATTTTCTAGTGAAGCCCCTCCCATATTGGTCTATGATGCCCCTATTATCTTATGAAACACTTAGACAAGCTCAACAGCAAATGGATAGCCCATTTTCTGGTGTGTTTCCTCATTACTGAAGGACCCATCCTTATGCTAATGATGGAAGGCCTTTAGAGAGTTCATCATATGAATCTCCCTATCACTTGCACTCATATTAGCTGGAGGGAACAATTATTACGCCCTAGTTTGATTTAGGTCAAACCAAAGTGGCTTCCACTGACTTTCATAAAGTCAGATTTTGGTGGGCCTTAAATCAGCTAGGGTTCCGCACGTAACCTCTTGATGAGGTGTGGGGCCCACCATTGAGGGAGGTCATCCAATGACCAAAAGGGACACCATGGCAATGATGTGCATTTAGCCATGGTGTGCGTAAGAGCCACTGTCGAATGAGCATGGGCCAAGCACTGATGGCCCATGTATGCAGCACATCACACATCCATACATCTCATGTAGGGATAAATTGATCCAATCAATTAATTATCTATAAGGCCCATTGGAAGCCCGTTTTAAGTCCATAACATTAACCATTAATATTATCTAGGTATATGGGCTGAATTAGGGTTACCCAGTTCGACGCATATAGCTTTATCATTCGAAGTGGGCTTTTGGCAGTTTTAACTATTTAAAACTGGGCCTTTACAGGTTGGACCGAATTAACCATTTAATTAAATATCAATCCTCAGGCCCATTAGTGGAAAAATTAGGGCTGACTTTTAGCCTTGACTAAACCTTAGATTTGGTCGAAACAGTTTGAACCAATCTTGGTTCGAATGGGTCTAGGGTTTCATTTTTAATTAAATCTTTAATTCAAGAAAATAATCTGAAATTAAATAACTAATAAAAGAAAATCAAGAAACAGTTAAACATGGCTGTTTGCACAATCCATCCTGCAAAACAGAGGTTAGATCACAGATTTGCAATTTCATAAACTGCAAATTGATGAGAGTAGAATTTATCATATTTTTATCCCCAACTACTCTGTCTTTTATACTAAATTAGCACCTAATTGGACTCATATTTCTGTTCAGGGCATGAAAGAAGGCATCAAGAGCAAAGAAAGACAAATCGGATGATTTTTCACAGTTTTGGCACCGTTCAGTAATTTGGGCCTAACTCGCGTATCCGAATTCTGATTGGGCTGATTTAAGATTCACTGGAAAGACAAGAGAAAAACTCACAACTTTTATGTTTTGGGCTTTTGCAGACTTGGCATGCATTAAAGTCAAATCCTGGCCCGAATTCGTGGCAAATTCATAGGAAGGCCCTATCCGTAGCTGAAGCCCAACTTGTAGAAAAGCTTGGCAGCAGCCCAATTCGCAGAGGAGGTCTAATACGAATCCAAGAACAAGTCACTGAGAAGAGTCCTTCCAGATCTAAATTCTTGATGTAATCTTAGAAAGATAAAAGGATTGAGTTCATTAGATAAAGAGATAAGAGTAGGATTAGAATAGGACTTTCTATTCTTGTAAGATAAACTTCAAGAGGAAGTAGGAGACCACCCCATCCCCTTAAGCTATATAAAGGAGGGGAAGGACCAACTTTAGGCATCACACAATCACTCAATCTTGGGGATTGAATCAAGAAGCAAAGAGCAATCAGTCAAGAAAGGAGCAAGAATTCAAGAAGAAGGTGGCGGCAAGAGGAGGAGATCTCAACATCCTGGGCGATTCCAGAGTTCTTTCTTTCCCTTTGTTTGCTTTAATTATTCTATCTTGAACTGATTTGTTTCTTGCTAGGGCTGAGGAAAGACTAATCATATAAATGAATACATTTTTATCTTTATGATTTATCGAAGATTGTGATTTTCATATAGTCTATGAATTATTGTGCTTAATGCAATTAAGAGCTTGGCCACCTCTTAATTGATTTGAGTTATGTGAATGAATCGAGAGAGGAATTCACATAATCGACTGAATAATTCATAGTGTGAATTGAATGGTATATAGAGATATATATACATGATTCATCTGAATTTCATAGTTTTCTTGGACTTAATGCACTCCCATCTTGAGAGTTCTACTCGAGAGATTGAAGGGCTACCTGATGGGCGTATGTTTAGTATATCTCGAGAGAGAATATTAAATAAAATTGGAAATACCTCAGCTTATGGGAATGGAAAATAATCTTGGTTAACCGAATCCTTTAATATTCATTACATTGGTTAGGTGGACCTAAAGTCCTAGCGATTTCATCCATTGCATATTCGATTAGTGATCACCCTTGCTTCTAGTTTCTTTTTCTAGTTTTTAATTTCAGTAGTTCTTGCTCAAATCTGAATTTCGTTTGTCTAGATAATTAGGGAACATTGTGGTTCTAATACTTATTTTGTTAAATCCCCATGGGAACGATATTTTATACTACTTGATAACTAGTGCACTTGCTAGGGTTATATATTTATAGCTATCACAAATCGCAGATAGCGAATGTCCCATCTGCGAAATCTCCTTCTCTGCAAAATCTCCCTTTCTGAGCCACCATCTTCGATCCAAAAATAAAAGTAAATAGAAATCCTATTTCTATTAATAATTACATCAGTTCGAATGCCTATACATTGAGTCTAACAAATAAAAAAAATTATTTATAGACCAAATGTAATAAATAAATCAAGAAACTGCAAATCTTGCAGTTCTCCCTGCGCAAATCAAGAATTCGATCTCCTCTTGTATGAACAGCCCATAAATCAAGAAAATCATAAAGATCTATTTAAACAATAATCAAATTTATATAAAATTAATTTCAGATTATTTGCCCATCAATTTTGGGAACAAATTTCCCAAAACCCATATCTGCGCAAATTGGGTAGAATGCCTTCTGCCTATTTGCACAGGTTCAGATCTGAAACAAAATGGTTCAAGATTTGAACCATGGCTCTGATACCACTAAAGAGATAGGTTATCCATCACATGGACGCCCAAAGATTGCGGAATAAGGGGGCGAATTTCAAAAATTTTTTTCACTCCCTTTAACTGGGAATTGAATTCCCTATTTAGAAAATCATATTTTCAAGGATCATTCTTGAACCATAAACTGAACCAGATCTGAACCAAAAGGAGTAGGGAGGGATTATACCTGATACAGAGAAGCAATATCTCCCAATGGAGGTGTTCACGCCCAAGGTAGGATTCAAAATCTACTCCCACTGAAAATGGCGCAGTGTAGGGTGGAGCAGAATCAGTAGTGTTCTTCTAAAAAAACTTGACTCTTCGCAAGAATCAACTGGGTGGCTTGTGAATACAGCTCCAACCAATCTTTTCTCCAAAAGATTGATATCAAGATCAAATCTTGATTTCTCCCAAGAACTGGAGATCGAACTACTGGAGGTGGCGGCTGCGGGAAGGAGGCAGCAAGAGAGTATATGCAGGGTGCAGAATTCTCTCTTCTTGTGATCTTAGCTCTAAAGACAAGAGTGTGTTGGTTGCATTGCATGTCTAAAGGCTGCCGCCCCCTCCTCCTTTTATAGACTTAAAGGGATCAGCTCCTAATCCTATTAGGAGTTGCTAATCCAAATCATATCTGGATAAGAAGTCCCTTTAAGTGATAAGGGATAACCCTTATCTTATCTGCAGATTAGATCAGCCATCTCCTAATCTAATTAGGAGGTTTCCAGATCTAAATCTTATTTAGATCTTGGACTCTCTAAGTGGATAGGGTCTGGGCCCAATCCTATCAGCTGATCCATCTCAGAATTCGCCCCTTTAAGTGACTAATCAAATTAGCCCAGCTCGAAATGTGCTTAAGGCCTATTTAAGGTTATGTATTCATTTAGCCTTCCAAACTGCTGCCCAGTTGGGCTTCCTTGTATAGCGTGGGACCCTAACATTGATCTACACATCAGCCACATGGGTTCGGCCCAACCTTTGTTACAAGGTCTGGCCAAATACACTGTTATGGATAGTGCACCCCCTGAAAACCATCTCATGGTCTTTATGGGCCCAACACTTACCCTAAGTGGCCCCTGGGCCAAGCTACCTTGTAACACCCAGGGACTGTGGGCGGATGCAAGATTAGCCCATCAGGTATTATCCTCAATGGTCTTACACTTAACCTCTCAGCCCATAATGATCATACACTGCCCGACAAGAGAGGACCTCTCCCTCGGCTACAATGAACAATGTTACACTCTCTGCTTATATGGATCCCGAGAATTAAAACCTTTTGCAAACCTTTTAGAAACCATAATACATATATATATATATATATATATATTTTTTTTTCATATCTCACATAAAATATATTTTGCAAAACAAATTTCAATGATTGAAATCGGCTGTCGGTAGTCTTGGTTTCCATTAGTGAGAGTGCATCCCTGATCATTACCTTTGTCCGACAAAGGGGCTGATCCTATCACTATGATCAGCCACTCAGATGAATTCTCAGTCTGTCCCAACATACCTAGGTTTTGACTCCCGCTAAGGATCTCACTGATTGGTACATCAAATACAGCCCAATCCGACACCTAGTGCAGTATCATAATCGAGTCTAGGGGTCAGGTGTAACTTTCCAGTTTTGCCCATCAATCTCCAAGGTCTAGGGCAATACTAAAAATCTGGTCCAGTTCAAAGATTCAATTAATCCCACACTACATGTGCCTAGGGTCTCACCCTGGCAGCTGAGACAGGCCACCCCAACCGACTTGGTGGCACCACAGTGTCAGCCTTGTCAGGATAGTTCTCCCCAGACCGACCCATTGGCTGGGAACATTCTAAACTAACACGAGTCTCATTAAGTGTATAGTTTAAGGGTATTACACAGAAACATACCAAGGGAACATGAATCAAATATGCATTTTTATTCATTTACAATAAACTCATAAAGTACATCATCTTGATTGAAGCTAAAGGAATACAAAACTGTCTAACACTTTGAAGCTCTAAGGCGGCGATGGAGAGTTCGTTCAATCTCGGGATAGTAGCAGATGCTCTACTTTTCACTTCTGTGTGTCATAAACTGTACAAGTCAAAGTCATAAAGAGACTAATACAAATATCATAAACATAATGTACAAAATTAAAAATTAGATTAACATCAGTTGATGATTCCTAATATTGTTGTGATAATCCCCGACAGTGGCGCCATAAATTTGATGCGCTTAGAAGACACTAGCAAGTGCACTAGCCAATCTAGTAATATAATGATGAGTAGAGTATCGTTCCCACAGGGATTGATCCAACAACTACTTGTACTGAATCAGCCTTTTGTTATTTGATAAACCAAAATATTAAACAAAGAAAAACCCTAACTCTTAATTAGCAAACTACCCTAAGCAGTTTTGGATCAGACCACCTTTAATGATAAGAAGAATTACTGCATGCAAGAACTAGCATAATCGGTTTAGCACTTAATCTTTAAGCAGCCCAACTGAAGTGAATTCAGTCTTGGGTTGGTGAAACCCTAATTTTATGAACAGCCTCTCTCGAGCACAACCCACTCTATCTATGAGCAATAATTCCTATATCTCTTTCAAAATTTTAATTGCCATAGATTCCTTAAGAACAAGGAGTCAACAGAAATTTATTCTAGTTGAAAGAATGCCAACAAATCATGCAAATGATCTCTAAGATGCATTCAATCCGTTTCTTGATTAGTTGATTTGATTACCTAAACTCTTTCTCAAGCAATTCAAGCCTCCCTTAGGGCTGTGGTTGGGCTGCTGTTCTTGGTAGGCCAAACTACTATTGGGTTGTTCTCCTTGATGGGCCAAAGTATGCTCTCTTCACCCTAGATTGCCCCAAACTCTTAGTTTTCCTAGAATTGTGCTCAATTAGGGCAAAAACCATTGCAAAACATCATTAAAACCATGTATACAGCAATAAAAATGATGTGTAGCATGCACACACATCACAGACCAAAATTTCAGTATTGCCCTGGACATTGGATATAGATGGGAAAAACTGAAATGTTACACCTGACCTCTAGATTCGATTATGATGCTGCATTAGGTATCGGATTGGGCTGTCTTGGATATGCCAATCAGTGAGATCCTTAGAGGGGGTCAAAACCTGAGTATGTTGGGGCAGTCCAAGAATTCATCTGAGTGGGTGATCATAGTGACAAGATCAGCCCCTTTGTTGAACAAAGTGAATGATCGGGGATGCACTCTCTGTGATGGAAACCTTAACTGTTGACAATTGATTTCAACCTTTGAATTTTTTTTTGCAAAATATATTTATATAGAGATATACATATATATATATATATATATATATATATATATATATATATATATATATTATGGTTTCAAAATGTTTGCAAAAGGTTTTAGTTCCCGGGATCCATGTGAGTAGAGAGTGCAGCCCTGCACCTTGCAGCTGAGGGAGAGGTCCTCTCTTGTTGAGCAATGTTTGATGATTATGGGCTGAGAGGTAAAGTGTAAGACCATTGAGGGTTATACCTGATAGGCTAATCTTGCATCTGCCCACAGTCCGTAGGCCTTCATAAGATGGCTGGACCCAATGACCATTTAGTGTAAATGTTGGGCCCATTGAGAGGCCATAGTGATGGACTCAGGGGTTCACTGTATTCAGTCGTGAATTCGATCAAGCCTTATAACAGAGGCTACGCTGAACCCATGTGGCTGATGTGTAAATCAATGATAGGGTCCCATGCCATACAAAGAGAGCCAAGCTAGCAGTATTAAAGTGAAAGTGAGCCTGAAAGCCCATTTCGAACTGGGTTAATTAGATTAATTAAAGAGTGGCAGATTTGGGATTCGGATCAACAGATAAGATAAGGGATTATCCTTATCCACTTAAAGAGTCCAGATCCAAATAAAAATTTTGATTATAGGAACTCCTAATTTGATTAGGAAGGCTGATATTTATCAACATATAAGATAAGGGATTATCCTTATCACTTAAAGAGTCCAGATCCAAATAAAAGATTTGGATTAGGAAACTCCTAATGGCATTAAGAAATTTTCAATTTAAGGCTATAAATAAGATAACAGGGCGAACCTCCAAAGACAAATTCGCTAAACATAGAGAGAAGACAACATAGTTAGACTACTCTTGGCTTCAACTCTTTTTTCTTCCTTCTCTTGTCACCCTAACCTGTTCGATCTCCAGTTCTTGGATTCGATTAAGATTGGATATTGATATTGTTTCTTGCGAGAAGAAACAATCTAGAAGCTTTGCTCATTGTCCTATTCGATTCTTGCTGAAGAATCACTAGTTCTTGGTGAAGAACTACCTGTTGATCCTACCTCACCCTAAGATGTGTCATCTTTAGTGGAGGGAGGATTTGGTACTCTCTTTGGGTGTGAACACCTATGTTGTGAGGAACACTCTTGCTGAAGAATCACTAGTTCTTGGTGAAGAACTACCTGCTGATCCTACCTCACCCTAAGCTGTGTCATCTTTAGTGGAGGGAGGATTTGGTACTCTCTTTGGGTGTGAACACCTATGTTGTGAGGAACACTTTTGCATGGATTCTGTATCAGGTATATCCCTCCCTTAATTTGGTTTCAGATTTGGTCTGGTTTGGTTACCAGAACGAACATTGAAAATGCAGTTTTCTAAATTGGGAATAGGACTCCCGGATGGGAGTAAAGAAATTTTGAAATTTTGCCTAGCCCTCTTGTAGGGTTCGGCCATCCATATGATGGAGCTCCCATCCCTTCAAGACCGATGTGGGAGGGGCCTATCCTAAAATGGAAGACTCTCTCACGGTACCTTGGTGTTCACAAGTATGATGGGTAAGCACTTATTGGATAGAAAGGTTTAACTTATAATGGCAATGAACCTTGTCTGATAGAGGTGGTGCAGTCTAAGGACAATGTATGAAGAGCGGAATCATTCTACTCGCTAGAAGGTCCTAAAGCAGTTTATGACCGCACAAATGTCCAAGAACCAGCTAGTTCATGACCATTGTCTTAAAATGATGGGATATATCAATGAATTGGAGGCTCTTGGATTTGGGCTAGATCATGTCACCAAAGTTGATGCCATCCTGAACTCTTTGTCTCATTCCTTCAATCAGTTCATAATGAATTACAATATGGTGGCAGATTGTAGAGGGTAGAAGAACTGATAAAGAAGAATGAACACATAGCCATGCTTGTTGATGGTGGCAGATCAAGAAAGAAGAAGAAGAAGGCAAAGGAGAAACCTTAGAAGAAAACTAGCATGCCTAAATGGTAGAAGGACAAGGCATCAGATTCCTATCACTTCTACAAATAGACCGACCACTGGAAGAGGAACTGTCTTTAGTACCTGGAGACTAAGAAACAGGGTAATTTTGAATCCTCCATCATAGAGACGAATATATTGGTCACTTCTTCTTTTTGGTGTATTGACTCCAGGGCTTCTACTCATGCATGTAATACATTGTAGGGGTTCAGGACAAGTAAAAGACTGAGTGATGGAGAAGTGATTCTTTACTTTGGAACTTTTACAAGTGTTGTAGCTATAGCCATAGGAACTGTAGAATTGTATTTCAGAGAAGAAACAATTACATTAATAGATTGTCTTTATGTACCCAATTTGAGAAGAAATATAATTTTTGTTTCGAAACTGTGTGCGGATAGTTATTCTGTTCTTTTTAGTAATGTGATTACTATCAAAAGGAATAGCAAATTCCTCGCATATGGAGAACTTGAGAATGGTCTCTATGTTCTCCATAGAGAACCCGTGATACCGAAACTATGCTAGATAATAACCCTAAGAAAATAACCCGTGATACAATTAATCCCATGTGCTTGTGGCATTACCAACATGGCCACAGTAATATAGATCGTATCATAAGGTTGGTAAATGATGGTCCTTTGGATTTTCTAACTGTAGAAGATCTTCCAACATGTGAACCTTGCCTTCAAGGTAAGATGACGAAATGACCATTTAATGTTAAGCCTGAAAGATCAACAGGCACGCTTGACCTTGTACAAACTGATGTATGTGGTCCCATGAATGTTAGGACATTAACCAACACATTTGTTTCATAACATTTACTGATGATCACTCTCGGTATGGTTACGTGTACCTAATGAGACATAAGTCTGAATCCTTTGAAAAGTTCAAAGAGTTCATGCAAGAGGTTGAGAAATAGTTGGGAAGACACATTAAGGCCCTTCAATCAGATCGAGGAGGCAAATATCTCTTTGACGAATTCAGGGACTACTTAAAGGAAAATGGGATAGTATCACAACTATCTCCTCCTGCTACACCACAATTAAACGGTGTATCGAGAAGGAGGAACCAAACTTTATTGGATATGGTTCGATCACTTCTCGTACACTCAGAATTACCTACATTCTTTTGGAGTTACGCATTAGAGACTGTGATATATGTGATGAACCGGGTTCCAACCAAATCCGTTTCGAAGACTCCATATGAGATTTAGACCAGTAAGAAACCAAGTGTAAGACACTTGAAGATTTGGGGTTGTCCTACACATGTTAAAAGAATAAGTGCTGACAAATTGGAATCCAAGACAAGTCGTTGCCTATTTTTAGGTTACCCCAAAGACTCTGTAGGATATTTATTCTATGACCTAGGAGAATAGAAGGTGTTCTATAGTCAAAATGCCCACTTCTTGGAGGAAGATTACATTTTGAACAATCATCTCAGAAAATTGTTGTTGATGAAGAGAGCTCAGGGGTAGTGGGAGATGTCCTACAAGCTCCAGTTAACAACTAACCTAGGAGATCTACCTGGGCATCCATGCCTCCAATTCATTATAGCTATGACTAAGAAAATTACTTGGTGGAAGCCACGATGAGTGAAGAGGATCTCGTGACTTATACGAAAGCTATGTTGGACAGAGATTCCTTGAAGCGGGTAGATGCCATGAAAGTTGAGATGGACTCAATGGGGGCCAATGGAGTCTGGACTCTAGTAGATCCACCCCTGGGGCAAAAGCAATTGGATGCAAATAAATCTATAAGAGGAAGAAGGGCCCCGATGGTAAGGTTGAGACCTACAAGGCTCGTCTTGTGGTGAAAGGGTACAGTCAGAAAGGGGGAATCAATTATGAGAAAACTTTTTCACCCATGGCCATGCTTAAATCGATTAGGATCCTGCTAGCTGTAGTAGTCTACCATGGCTACGAGATTTGGCAAATGGATGTCAAAACCACATTCCTGAATGGAGGTCTTACTAAAGATATCTATATACAACAACTGTAAGGTTTCATAGCTGCAAGTTAGGAACACATGGTATGTAAACTCAACCAATCCATATATGGACTTAAGCAAGCTTCTAGGAGCTAGAACATCCGGTATGACTCTACTATCAAACAATTTGACTTTGAGTAGAATCTGGATGAGCCCTGCGTTTACAGGAAGACCAGTGAGGATAAAGTTACGTTCTTGGTTTTGTATGTAGACGACAATATACTCCTGGGGATTTATGGAAGCAATATTAGGAACTATTGGCCATTCTTAATCTGGTTTTTAGCATTGCATTCATGGCTGGTTTTCAAATTTTCATCTTACATTTCAACCTTGGATACAATGGCTGCATTGATGGAGCCATGTTTCTTCTCTTGATATTTGATTGTTCCATCCTTTGTTTCAGTCTTAGTGTAGCTGAGGTAGAACTGATTTCTCCTTTTTGTGATTCTATTATCTCCAAAAAGAAAAAAAAATTATAAATCTCAAAATGAGTTCAGATTAGAATTGCATTCAGCAATCAGACCTGCACTCATCCAAAAAGATTTTGGTTGCCTTGCTGTAATTTGTTTTAGCTTTCTGCCTTTCTAAAAAGAAAAAAAAAATAGAAAAATAAAAGAAAAAGAAAAAAATGAATGAAAGAATGGTATGTCAGCTTTCAGATCTGAACTCAGACTTGGGTTCAGATCTGAATTCAGCTGGTTGCAGGTCTGCTAGGTTCAGATCTGAGTTCATCTGAACCTTGGTGGACGTGAGTTTATAAGTCATTGATTTATCGCAACCCTTGGTGGACGTGAGTTTATCACATGCTCGAGTAGGCTTGAGGTCATTGGACGGGTTCAATTGAGGTTTTCTTTGGTTTGGGTACTAAGTAGGCCCTGTGGACTGTAGGTTTATCATGATTTTGTGATACGCGTTGTGAGTTCATTGCAGGGTTGATAGTGTGTTACGAGTTCATCGCAGCATGGGGATTGATTGTGGGTCATTCGCACACAACTTTGCGGTGCTAATCTTGATTTTTGATGTTCTCTGAGGGTTTGAGCGAGCACTATATACCTACAATAAGTTGATGACTTAGGTGCTAAATGAAACTCTTAATAAAATTTAAGTAATAATTCTTTTAATTTCTACATGATAGTGAAAATATATACCATCTAACAACCACATAATCATATGACATGTGTGTATAGATACATATGTTTATGCTTGCGTGTATGGGGCAAAGGGATGTAGTTCCCACATTTACCATTCTGTCATTATATAGGATATTAGCTTATGATACCTCCTAGAGATTTGTTTGCAAAGAAAAAAGCAACTAAAACCAAGTATTTCCCACCACAAGTTCAAAGAGGACAATCAAGTAGTAGACCTCATCAAAAATCCGGTCCAGCTAAATGGTTAACAACCGGGTGGTCCCAAGAAAAATAATAATCTGCATGTTTTTTTTTTTTCAAATACAAAACCATGTAAAAAAATTACCTTGAGTTACAAGGTGAAAGATACAACCAACAAATAAACAACATAATCCCATGACAAGTTTTCACCTACCAACAAAACAGCAACTTAATTGTGATTGAAGTTGCTGGGCAAACCATATAACTGACTTAAATTATTTTGTTCTATAGAAAACAAAAAATGGAAAAGAAAATCTTGTCTTTTTTCACACATGATCCATAAACAAACGATGCACATCGGGTCATCAACCTCCAAGAAGATGAAGATGGCATGCGCATATATAAATTAATCCAACTGGTTGTAGATCCCAAATCCATAGTAAATTGGTACAGCAGTTGACATTTTCACTCAATAATGTTACTATGATCACCCCATGCAACACAGTAAAAAAATAAATAAATACAACTCAGAAGTATCTATAGTTTTAATACCTCTTCAAAAGCTACCAATGCTTCAGCTGTCCAATGAGTTACTTGGGGGAATAAAAGTTATTAATCTCCTTCACCTAAAACAACAAAAATTATCATTGGCACCAAATAGTATACAATTGGGTACCACTAAGAGTCAATGCATGAAAGTCATGTCATAGTGTATCACTAAGTGTCAATTCAAACACTTACATCTTTAGTTGTAGTTATTTGAACTACAGCAACCAAACGTATGCCCACACAAGATATTCACAAGACAACATATCAATAACTCCACCAGAAATCTAGAATGCCAAATCCCCAACAATTAAAAAAGGAACCTTGGACATTTTTTATCATGAATGCTACACAAGACAAGTCACTTGATCATCACCATTCCTCTTGACAGGAAGCATGAGCCTAGACCTTTTTGCAGCTTGCTTTTCATTTAAATCTAAATCATCCGCAGTTGTTTCCACATCATTGCCTAAGAAACCTATCTGTTCAGCTGACTCAACCTCTTGGTAGGGTGGGTCAAGGGGATTTTCTTGGCAGGGAGGGATCCATTGTTCTCATGGCTATCATACATTCTATCCACCTCTTGAGAATCCTCAACAACACAAGCCTTCAACCTCCCACTAGAGTCTGAACCTGGGCTTCCTGTAACACACAATGTTTTTTGGTGACACTGATCTTGGCCTCTTTGCTTCTGTCCCCTCTGGCTGATTTAGACCAACAAAATCCCTAATTTGACAATGGTAATCATCCACACCTATCTCTAATGAATACAACCCGAAGAATCATGGGATGAGCTTCCATCTTCCTCTTCATCCAATTGCATGCAGATTCTTGGGTTCCAAAGTGTTTCTAATGCTTCAAAATTGATTCCAAGAAAGATTTTAGGGGCCACCAACTCAAGAAAAAAAAGGCAAAAAGAAAGAAAAGAAAGCCCAATTTTAATCAAATTCAGCCTAGCCCAGCCATGGGAGCAAAGGAGTATCATTCGGCCCAAGTAATGCAAGCTACACTATTTGAGAAACCCCCCCCCCCCCCCCCCTGAAAAAAAAGAGCCTAGCAAGAAGGAAAATTTGGCCCAATGAAGAAGAGGCCCATTTCAGCCCAAGAACAGCCTAGAGTGCAGCCCAAAATATGCTCAAAACTAAGCTAAGTTTCAGCCTAAATAGCAGCCCAAAAGGATCTAAGGGCGGCAACTTCTAGAGGATTCTTGAAGAGAAGGAGGGAGAACTCTAGAAGGTTCAAGAGGGGTGTAATGCACCAAATTCTAGAGGCTTCAAGAAGAGGGTAGAGCTTCCTTGAAAGCCTATATAAGGAGGTCTCTAGAGGGGGGAGAGGTGTTCATTTTTCCCAAGTTCAAGGCTCTCCATTCCTTTGGGGTTCGAATTCCTTAGAGAGAAGAAGAGAGAAGGAGTTAGGCGCAAGGAGATGGGCTGAAGAGATTCGAGCAAGGAAGAGGAGAAGAAGGTGAGTTCGAATTTGGGGAAAATTTGATTGAGAGATCCTTTGTTCTATTTCTACTTAGTTTTTATTTTCTTGAGTTCGAATTCAACTTCTATCTATGTAGTTTTCTCTTCCTCTCTTTCATTATTTCTTATTGTAATCAATGCTGTAAAATTTCAGATTGTGTAATCAAATTTCTTTATCATTCGAGTAGACCAGATCTCTTCTTATTGTTTCTTGAATAGGGTGTGAATTCTATATCAGATTGGCTGATTTTATCTCTCACAAATTCAGATCTGAAATCTCATATCTAAGATTTGTAAGATCTGAATTGCTTGAGAAAGAATTCAGACTTTCAAATCTCAGGTTGGCCGATTTGATCTAATGCTTGGAATTTCTAGAGTGCTTGAGAGAGACTCTAGGAATTTAGATCTACTATTCAAGAACTGAATTGCATACAAGGTTAGAGATAACTTGCACAATTCAGTTAGTGATCAATTCAAATTTGAATTGATGCCCTTGATGTGTTTGAATTAATGCATGCATGAATGATTAGATTCTTGATAGAGATATAAGGATTATCATTCATGCATAGGATGAACATGCTCTTGAAAAAGGCTATTCATGACCTTGGGTTTTCATCAAACCAAGGCTAAATCATGGTCTATTTGAATGAGTTGAGTTTGCTGAATCATGAAATTGGATTTTCTTGCTTACTCTTTTAACTTGAATAGAAGGTATTTGAGCCAATGCTTTTTAGTTGGATTTTAGCTTAGGATTTTAATTTTTGAATAAAATTATGATGTTTTGTTAATCAGATAAGAATTGGCCAATTTAGTATTAGTAGGTGTTTCCTAAATCCTCATGGAAATGATATTATATTCACCTCTTTACTACTTGAATGTCTAGTGCACTTGCTAGTGTCACAATGAGCCACATCAAAAATCATTTGAGAAATATGAGGTTGTACAAGCTTCATTTCTCATTCCTGCCAGTGGGAGGCAAGCTTCACTTGATGGTGCATACATAAAACTGTTTGCCAGTTTCAGCATCCTCCTTTGTTGACGACATAGAAGATTTGAACCTCTGTAAAGCATCCATCTGATCAAGAGGTCTATATTGCCCACTAGGATATGATCTAGAAATAGCTCCTGGCTCAAACAACTCCCTGAAAACTAATCCTGAATCTTTGCTGCATTGAACACCACGCAGAATGGAAAAGCCAACAACTTGCTTTCATTGTTCAGCAGTGGAACAAGATGAATTACCATGAACCAGAACTATAATCCTTCAAAAGCTTAGTTTCTTACTGATTCTATTATTAACTATATTTTCTCCTGATAGATGATGAAGAAATAATAAATTTAAATAGATTTGGATTATGTTTGGATAAACTTCAGGATTTGTGCCTTTAAAACCCCAACACACAAAACCCTAATTTTATGGCCCATTTGGGAGGGCTGAACTGAAGATTCAGTTTAATTGGTTTAGTTACTTTTAAGTGTTTTAGATAATTTATTTAAAGAGGCCAAAGTGGATAGTCCTTAAAATGACCAACAACCTGATTTGGGATTCCAGATTTTTTTTACTAAACATAGCTTATAAGCTGACTATGGGGAGCCCAACAAAGAAAGAAGCTACTATGCTCCATCCCTCCCAAAGAGGCACTTAAGCTTTGTGCTTTGGGACTTAAAAGTGTTTTTGGATTTAAGTTATAATGTTCATGAAAGTAGCACTCACCAAAAATTAAAAACACTTATGGGCTCAATTGGTTTTTCACATCCCAAAGCTGGAAAGCAAAAGCTTATCCAAACAAAGCCTTGATTTGTGGTTTAAAAATTATTAATTTGAATTAGGAAAACATACTTATTTTTTTTTAAACTACAGGGAACCCACACCACCCTATATGAGATTGTCAGAAGTGGGGCTTACCCATGTGTTTGAGTGTCCTTGTTTTGGATTAATGCAGAGAGATCCTTTTTTGGCTTCGATCTTGGATGAAAGGGGAGTAAGTATTGTGCTGATTATTAGGCTTCCGAAGTCTAGTACCTTTGCAAATTAAAGGACACCATAGTTTGGACCTAGCTGAATATGATGACTGTATAATTGGCTATGGAACCAATGATAATGCTGGCAGACTGCTGAGTTAATACCCTATTTATGATCAATAGACAAAGTTACAGCAATAATATGGTTCAAAAGCCTATGGACCTAGCTTGGGTTTTAAAGTCTTTGCTTGGTATTGAATCTATTAATAATCATGCTTCTGGATAATCAGATTTCTTGACTCTACAAAAGAAACTCTTGAACTCAATTGACCAAGTTGAGAAGATTATGATGGAGGAATTCCAAAGGTTGAAGAGGACACCTAGCGCTAAGAAGGTAGAGAGAGAATTGAAGCAAATAATTTTTAGCTTTTACATAGAAATAGAGATGTTAGACAGAACAACACCAGCTCGGCTTTGAAATCATCCACTAATGTGATGATTCGTTTTTAGCATTACAAGTTGCTTAGGTAGAAATATCTTAGCTTTTGTTTTTATTTTTGTTAATGCAAGTTAATGCTTCCTGCTGAAGATCTTGGTCTAGGATTAGTAGGCAAATTTTGGATTTTAATGTCACTTGCTGATGGTCTTGTTTTAGGACTAGTAGGCATTATTTTGTAACAATGTAAATAGAGGTCATCTCCTATTCATTACTTGAGAATGTTTGATACAATGTATGCTTTCTTTCCTAAACTAGAGAGAGTATGGTTGATGACATTCACTCTTGGCGGGTTATGGCGTATCAAGCAGATCTGTAAGCAATTATTCTACAAGTTACTTGACTTACTTCCTTTGGTTCAGCCTTGTTGACAACTCGTTGGCTCCTCCGAGAATGTTGTCAGACTGGAGGGAAGAATCACCCTACCAATCATAAGAGGGACAGAACCTCAGTAGGTGATGAGGATGAATGAGTTCCTAGTCATGAAGATCAGCTCCTCCTACAATGCTATCATTGGGTGGCCAACCCTCCATGCTCAAAAAGCAACCATTTCCTCTTACCACCTAGCCCTTATGTTCCCCACCGAACACGGTGTTAGCGTTGTCCGGGGCATCAACAAACTGCCTGTTAGTGCTATGTGGCAGCACTAAAGGGCAAGAAAAAAGAAGCTCTACCGTTAGAGGGCCTCGACCTCAGGGAGGAACTAGCGAGCTGAGGCCAATCAGCCGAGGACCTCATCTCGGTACCCCTAGACGAGGTTGAGCCGAGAAAATGGTGTGCATCAGGTCCAACCTTCCTCCAAATAGCCTTTCTAAAATGGTAAGTTTCTTCAAAGATAATGCCAACGTCTTTTCTTGGTATGCCGCTGACATGCCCAAAATTGACCCTTCAATCATTACTCACAGGCTAAGTGTGGACCCGAGCTCTAGGCTAGTTCGGCAAAAGAAGAGGAACTTTGCACCAGAACCATGGAAAGCCATCAGCGAGGAAGTTGATAAGCAACTTGACGCCGACTTCATCCGAGAGGTACATTACCCTAACTAGTTGTCTAATGTGGTTATGGTAAAGAAGGCTAATGGGAAGTGGTGGATTTGTATTGACTTTACATACCTCAACCAAGCCTGCCCTAAAGACAATTTTCCTTTGTTGAGATTTGACCACCTCGTCGATGCCACTGTAGGGTATGAGCTACTTAGCTTTGTGGATGCCTTCTCCGGGTATAACTAGATCAAGATGCACTCTGAGGATGAGGAGAAGACATCGTTCATCACTGAGCATGGCACATACTATTACAGGGTCATGCCCTTCGGCCTCAAAAATGCCAAGGCCAGCTACCAATGGCTAGTGAACAGGGTCTTCAAGCACCAAAGGGGAGAAACATCGAAGCCTATGTGGACGACATGGTTGTGAAGAGCCTAAAGGCCGACTGGCACACCTTGGACTTAGTTGAGACCTTTGACACCTTGCAGAAATACAACATGAAGCTCAACCCAAACAAGTGTTCTTTCGGCATCATTGCCAAAAAATTTATGGGCTTTGTCATCACATAGAGGGGTATAGAGGTGACGGGTTTGTCGAAACCCTCAAAATTATTACTAGTCCCACAATAAAATATTTGCAGTAAAAGTGGTTCTAGGTCGAATCCCACAGGGAGCAAATTAATAATCTCTTAGCCGAATGGGTAAAGTAATTGTGTGGAAAAATTAAATAACTAAAATTAAAAGAATAACAAACTAAACAAACAAGAGAAAATCAGTCTTATCGAATTCTGGTTCAAGGGTTCGGGTTGAATCGATTGGCCACCGATCCTAGGTACAATTCAGCATTTTTGCAATTCAAGCTTTTAACCTTAGATTTATTAGGATAGCCATAATAAACCTTATGTTTTCCTAATTCAGTTGACCAAACCCAGCATTCGATCAACACTTATCACCACTCAACTGGGTACGATAGCATTCCATGTTAAACAATGATAGCATTAAGATTCGTGAAAACAGTTAAACCAAAATGACAATAATTGAGATAGTTGCAATTACTGAATTTTGTTCCATCGATTCTTTTAGGTTGAACCATGTTAAAATATTGGTCAAAGGCTGTCATGAACAATTGACCCAAAAAGATATCAACCTAATTGCTACTTGTACCATTATTCGTGACAATTACGGATCACCGAAATCATGGATAGCAGTAGGAAAATCAACATTAATTCGGTTTGTCAGACTAATTAACATTAACATCCAATAAAAATGTGCACAAGAACCAATGAATACTTGAATTAAAAGGAAAGAAAATAAAGTAACTACAGAACCTCACAATGGCACAATCGAACCTCCCCCCTTGAACCAGAAAAAGAAGCTTAGCTGCTCATGATCTGCGCAATCTCCATGCTTTGCTTCTCCATGGCCGAACTGATCTTCTTGAGTTGCTTGATGTTTGATTGCTGGATGATTGAGTGATTGCTAGAGCTGGTTCGCCCCCCTCTTTATATAGTCAAAGGAGAGGGCTGTTTTCCAACTCCTTCTAGGAGATCATTTTATCCTTAGGGAGTCTTGATCTTATCTTCTTTGAACTAATCCTATCCTATCTCTTATCTAATGCTCTAATCTCAATCTTCTTATCTCTCTAGGATTACATTCAAGAATTTAGATCTGATAAAACTCTCTCCTTTGAGATTACATTCGAAATTCGGACTCTTAACTCTTGAGTTTGAGTTGGGCTGCTTTAAAACTTGGGCTGCTTCAAGGTACTTCTGCGAGTTGGGCTTAAGTTGTGAAATGGGCCTGGCTGCGAACTTGCTCCGACTTCGGGCTCATTGTCATTTTGATGCGAGCCGAATCTGTAAAAACCCAAAACATAAAAGTTGTGGGCCTTCCTTTTATCTTTCTAATGCTTCTTGAATTGTACAATTCGGTGTCTGTAATTGAGAGTTAGGCCCAGATTACTGACTGTCGCCGAAACTGTGCAAAATCACCCGATTTGCCCTGTTTTTTTCCAATTGCCTTCCTTATTGCCCTGAATCGAAATACAAGAGTAATGAGTCTATTTAGGTGCTAAATAAATGTAAAAGAGTGAATATTAGGGGATAAAATTAGGGTTCATTTTGGTCTCATCAAGACGCTAACCCAGAAAAGATTCAGGCCATCATTGACATGCACCCATTATGGTCGATCAAGGAAACGCAAAGGCTTATTGTTAGATAGTCTTGTATGCCCTTAGCTTCAATCGGATTTGATGTATTTTTGTTATTTAGTGAAAATAAATTAAAGTGCATGTTTGATTCATGTTGTTTGGTATAATTCTGTGTAAGAACCTAAAACTAGACACTTATAGAAACTTGTGTTAGTTTTAAATGTTCACAACCATTGGATAAATCTGGGGAGATTTATCCTGCCAAGGCTGATACTGGTGTGCCACCAAGTGTTGGGATGGCTTGTTTCGGCCATCAGGGTAAGACCCAAGGCACATACAGTATGGGATTGCTTGAACACTTGAACCGGACTAGATTTCCAGTATTGCCCTAGACCTTGGAGATAGATGGGAAAAACTGGAAAGTTACACCTGACCCCTAGACTCGATTATGACACATCACTAGGTGTCGGATCGAGCTATCTTTGATGTGTCAATCAGTGAGATCCTTAGTGGGGGTCAAAACCTGGACATGTTGGAGCAGTCTGAGAATTCATCTGAGTGAGTGGTCATAGTGACAGGATCAGCCCCTTTGTCGAACAATGGTAATGATCGGTAATGCACTCTCTCTGATGGAAACCAAACTGCCGGCAGTTGATTTCAATCGTTGGAATTTTGTTTTGCAAAATAAGATATATATATATATATGTACGGTTTCAAAAGATTTGCAAAATGTTTTAATTCCCGGGATCCATGTGATTAGAGAGTGCGACACTGTTCCTTGTAGCCGAGAGAGAGGTCTTCTCTTGTCGGGCAGTGCTTGATCATTAAGGGCTGAGAGGTTAAGTGTAAGACCATTTAGGATAAAACCTAATGGGCTAATCTTGCACCTGCCCACAGTCCTTGGGTTTTTATAAGATGGAGTCTTTCAGTGAATTCGGCTGGGCCTTGTAATAAAGGCTAGGCCAAACCCATGTGGCTGGTGTGTAGATCAATGCTTGGGTCCCATGCCATACAAAGAAGCCCAACTGGGCAGCAGGTTGGAAACTAGTTAAACACCGAACACTTAATGGGCCAAAAGCCCATTTCGAACTGGGCTGATATGATCACCAGTTCATAGGGCGAATCTAAGATTAGTGTTAGTAAAAGGATTGGGTCTTTGAACTTATCCACTCTAAGAGACCAAATTCAAATTAGATTTGAATCTGGTAACCTCCTGATAAGATCAGGAGTTAACTAACTTAATCTGCAGATAGGATTAAGATTAACCTCTATCCAAATACTGATTTGGATTGGGATAACTCCCAAAATATTGAGAGGTTTCTTAATCAAGAAGAAAGAGGAGAAAACCCTAGCAGAAATATCAGATTTCGATCTAGGGGGTTTGAGTAAGCAAGAAGCACATCCTGCAATCTGAGATTTGATCTCTCACAAATTCTAGAGAGAAGAGACAATTCTGCCCTCTTCGTCCCTAGACTTCTCCTCCTTCAGCCGCCACCACTACCTGTTGGAAGATTGGATCTTTGCAGCAACAGGAAGTCAAGAAAGCAGTTTTTGACAATAGTCTTGCAAGAAAGACACTAGGATGCGGTGTTCAAGGTTTCCAGAGGGTTCTTGTGAAGAATCTAGTGTGTAGGACGCACTCTGCTGGTTTCGTTCCATCCACAACTGTGTCATCTTCAGCAGGAGTGGATCTTGGTTACTTCTTTGGGCGTGAACACCAACTTTGGGAGATATTATTTCTCCGGATCAGGTATAATCCTTCTTGTTTCCTTTTGGTTCAGATTTAGTTTGTTTAGGGTTCAAGTAGGATCCTTGAATAATGTATTCTAAATTTAGGGAATATGATTTCCAGTTGGAAGAAGGTAGAAAATTTTTTTGAAATTCGCCCCCATTCTGCACCTTTCTTGGCATCCATTAGATGGATCCTACCATTCTTTCAATGGTATCAGAGCCATAGGTTCAAACCTTGAACCAAAAGAAAATCAGATCTGACCTTGCGCAGATGAACAAAAAATGTTCTGCCAAGATCTATGCAGATTGCTTTCTTTTTTTTTTTCAAGAAATGGTTTCTTGTTAAGGGCATTTGATCTGAAATTAATTTTGTTAAATCCAAAAATTTATTTAGAATTGTTCTTTATTTATTTTTGATTTAATGGACTGTTCGAACCTAGAGATCGCAGTGCAGATTTGGCGCAGATAGTCTGCGCACCCTTTTTTCTTCCTTTTATTATTATTCGGTCTGTAAATAATTTTTTTTTATTTTTCTAGACTGAATGTATAGGATTTGATCAAGAATGTAATTAATTAATAGAAATAGGATTTCTGTTTTTTATTTATTTTCTTGATTAAAGAAGAAGGAAGAAGATGGCGGCGCTAGAGATTTGCAGATTGAGAAATCGCATACTGCGATTTACAGTTTATGAAACTGTAACTTTTGTGATTAACCTCTGTTTTGCAGGTGATATGAACAATCCATATTTTTTGATTTTTGATTGTCTAAAATCAAAAAATTATTAATTTCAGATCACTCATGAATTAATTCTTGAATTGAAAATCAGTTTTGGACCATTTCGGACTAGATTGGACCAAAACTGTTTGGACCGAATCTGAGATTCGAAGAGGGCTATTTTTCAGTCCATATTTCTCACACTAGTTATTCCAAATCTGATGTTCAATTACAGGGATTAATTCGGCCCACTTGTAAAGCCCTGTTTTAAAGGGTTAAAACTATAAAAGCCCATTGTTGTGAGAAAAGCTGTATGGGCCGAACTGCTAACTGCAATTCAGTCCATACACCTAGTAAACATTAATTGTTAATGCTTTAAGTTTTAAATGGGCCATTTGATGGGCTTTACAACAGTTAATTGATTGGATCAATTCTTCTTTTACATGTGATGTTTGGATGTATGATGTGCTGCGTCCATGGGCCATAAGCACTTGGCCCATGTTAACTCGTTAGTGGCTCTTGCGCACACCATGGCTGAATGCACATCATTGCCATGGTGTTCCTTAAGGTCATTGGATGACCGCTCTCCACTTGGTGGGCCCCACAACCCTGAAAAGGGATGCATACGGAACCCCTAGCCGATTGAGGCCCACCAGAAATCTGGCTTTATGAAAGTTAGTGGGAGCCACTTTGGTTTGACCTAAATTAGAACTAAGGCATAATTTTGTTCCCTCCGAGTAAATATGAGTGCGTGTGATAGGGAGATCCATTTGATGGACTCTCTAAAGGCCTTCCGTCATTAGCACAATGATGGGTCCATCAGTAATGAGGAAACGTACCATATAATTGGGCTATCCATTTGCTGTTGGATCTGTTAGAGTGCTTCATTAAATGATAGGGGCATCATAGACCGATGTGGGAGGGGCTTCACCAGAAAATGGGAACTCTCTCACGGTACCTTGGTGTAACCTGAATATGATGGGTGTGCACTCACTGGACAGAAAGGTTTACCTGAAAACAGCTCATCTAATGAGTGGATATGATCCGTTACAGAAAGGTGGTGGGGTTATGCAGCTGAAACAATTGGCTTCATGCACCCTATGTGATTTCCCACATTTCCAGAGACATTCCGTCATCTCCGTCACTGAGAAGGGAGGGAAAATCTCAGAGATGAATAAATAAGAATGGAACATAGATTAAAAGCCATATCTATGTAGGTAACATGAATCAAACTAAGGTTGTGGACTAACGTTTTTGTTGTTTTATCAAAAAATGGCAAACAGTCAATTTGCAAAGCTTCTAGATGATAACAAGCTTAAGGGCCCAAACTATGCTGACTGGTACAGAAATCTTATGCTGGTCCTAACTTCTGAAAAGTTAGATAAGGTGGTGAAAAATCCTACCCCGGAACGTCCGGGTGATAGGGCTTCTGAGGCCCATAGGAGGGACTACCAAGATTGGGAGGATAAGAACTCCCTAGCCCACTGCTTTGTCATTGCCTCATTAGACAACTCAATACAGAGGCAGTTCGATCAGATCGAACTAGCCAAGGACATATTAGACAGTCTAAGAACAATGTATGAAGAGCAGAACCGTTCTACTCGACAGAAGGTCCTGAAATTGTTCATGACCGCGCAAGTGTCCAAGGGGCAGAAAGTTCATGACCATTGTCTTCGGATGATGGGATACATTAATGAACTTGAAGCTCTTGGCATGCAAGTGGATGCCATCCTAAATTCTTTGCCCTCTTCCTTCAATGCATTCACTATGAACTACAATATGAATAAGCTGAATGTCAGCGTCCAGGAACTCAGAAATATGTTGCAGAGGGCCGAGGATCTTTTAAAGAAGGATGAGCCTGTGGTTATGCTTGCTGAAGCTAATAGATCGGGCAAGAAAAAGAGAAAGGCAAAGAAGCCCCAGAAGAAAGCTGCCAAACCCAAGATGTAGAAGAAGAACAAGGCATCGGATGTTTGTCACTTCTGCAAACAGACCGGCCATTGGAAGAGGAACTGTCCTGCCTACCTGGAATCTAAGAAAGGTAACATCGAAACTTGTGTCATAGAAACTAATATGTTATTTACTTCTGTGTCCTGGTGTGTTGACTCCAGGGCTTCAACTCATGCATGTAACTCACTGCAGGGGTTCAAAGTTAGCAAAAGATTGAGTGATGGCGTGGTGACACTATTCTTGGGAACGACTGCAAGTGTTGCAGTTGCGGCGATAGGAACCGTATAATTAGTTTTTAAAGAAGGAGTCCTTGTACTTAAAGATTGTCTTTATGTATAGAACTTGAGAAGAAATTTAATTTCTGTTTCTAAACTGTGTGCTGATGGATATACTATTTATTTTAGTAATATGATTACTGTTAAACGAAATAACAAATTCATCGCATGTGAGGAACTGGAGAATGGTATCTATGTTCTACATCATTCTCTAGAAACTAACCTAACCGAAACTACATCGGTCAAAAATCCCAAGAAAAGGAATCGTGATACAATTAATCCCACGTGCCTCTGGCATTACCGACTTGGCCATATCGGTATTGACCGAATCACAAGACTGGTAAAGGATGGTCCTTTGGATTTTCTAACCGTAGAAAATCTTCCCACTTGTGAGCCTTGCCTTTAAGGTAAGATGACTAAGCAGCCATTTGACGGTAAGCCTGAAAGATCTAGAGGCACACTTGACCTAGTACATACTGATGTATGTGGTCTCCTGAGTGTTAGGACATGGAATCAACACGTGTACTTCATCACCTTTGTAGATGATTTTTCACGATATGGTTACGTGTACCTAATGAGACACAAGTCTGAATCCTTTGAAAAGTTCAAAGAGTTCAGACAGGAAGTCGAGAAACAGTTAGGGAGAGAAGTTAAGACCCTTCGATCATATTGAGGTGGCGAGTATCTCTCTGACGAATTCAGGGACTACTTAAAGGACAATGGGATAGTGTCACAACTAGCTCCTCCTGCTACACCACAACTCAACGGTGTTTCAGAGAGGAGGAATAGGACCTTATTGGACATGGTCTGGTCACTTCTCGTACGCTCAGAATTACCCACATCCTGTTGGGGATATGCATTAGAGACTACTATCTATGTGCTGAATCGGGTTCCAACTAAATCAGTTCTGAAAACTCCATATGAACTATGGACTGGAAGGAAGCCAAGTGTAAGACACTTGAAGATTTGGGGTTGTCCTGCACACGTTAAAAGAACAAGTGCGGACAAGTTGGAATCCAAAACCAGTCATTGCCTATTTATAGGCTACCCAAAGAATTCAGTGGGTTATCTATTCTATGACCCAAGTGAGCAGAAAGTGTTCTGCAGTCGAAACGCCCAATTCTTAGAGTCTGAATACATCATGGACACTCACTGTCAGGAAATAGTTCTTGATGAGGAGAGCTCACGAGTAGTGGGAGATGTCCCACAAGTTCTAGGTAATGACCAACCTTGAAGGTCCACCTGGGTATTCAGACCACCAGTTCAATATGGTTATGACCAGGATACCTACCTGGTGGAAGCCTTGACTAGTGAAGAGGATCCCGTGACTTACGCGGAAGCTATGTTAGACATAGATTCCCAGAAGTGGGTGAAGGCCATGAGAGCTGAGATGGACTCGATGGAGACCAATGGAGTCTGGACTCTAGTAGATCCGCCCTCTGGGGTAAAAGCAATTGGTTGCAAATGGATCTACAAGAGGAAGAAGGGCCCCGATGGCAGGATTGAGACCTACAAAGCTCGCTTGGTGGCGAAAGGGTATAATTAGAAATAAGGCATTGATTATGAGGAAACCTTTTCGCCCGTGGCCATGCTTAAATCCATTAGGATTCTGCTAGCTGTAGCAGCATACCATAACTATGAGATTTGGCAAATGGATGTCAAAACCGCGTTCCTGAATGGAGATCTTAGTGAAGATATCTACATGCAGCAGCCGCAAGGCTTTATTGCTACTGGTCAGGAACACATGGTATGTAAACTCATCAGATCCATATATGGACTTAAGCAGACCTCTAGATGTTGGAACATCTGTTTTGATTCAGCCGTCAAAATGTTTGACTTTGAGCAGAATCCGGATGAGCCCTGTGTTTACAGGAAGTCCAGTGGGGATAAGATTACTTTTTTAGTATTGTACGTGGACGAAATCCTACTCATTGGGAATGGTGTAGGAATGTTGACTTCGGTCAAGGTATGGATGTCACAGCAGTTCTCCATGAAAGATCTTGGAGAAGCTTCATACATATTGGGTCTTCGACTCTATAGAGATAGATCGAAGCGGATAATTGGATTATCCCAGGCTACTTACATTGACAAAATTGTCAAAAGGTACAACATGGAAAACTCCAAGAAAGGAAATGTTGCTCCTTAGTAATGAAAATTCTGAATCCCTCCTTCCCACCAAGTTCAAAAACTTCCTCCTTCTCTTGCTCCTCCTTGGGTTTTGCAAAGCGGCTAGGAAAGGGTGGAGTTGTCACTATGGCTTGGGGTTGTTCACTGCTTGCATCTTGAGTTTGGGGTGGAGGTGCTTCCTTTTCTATTTCTTCTTCAATTGTATTCTTAGGTACTTCCTTGCTAGGCCTATTTAGGTCCCTTCCGCTTCTTAAAGTGATTGCACTAGCATTTTGCTTAGGGTCGACCATGGTCTGGGAGGGTAGCCTTCCTGATACTTGAGATTCCATTCGACTTATAGCAGTTGCCAATTGGCTGACTTGATTCTCCAAGTTTCGGATGCTTGTCCTTGTCTCCTGTTGAAATTGTTGAATGTCAGTTGCAAGTGCTTTAACGATTTCATCTAGAGACATACCTGGGTTAGACGATGAATATTGTGGAACTGGTGGTCTAGACTGATATTGTTGGTGGAAGCCAAAGGGCTTGGCTCCGTAGCTAAGGTTAGGATGATCCCTCCATCCTGCATTGTAGGTATTTGAGTAGGGATCGTATCTCTTCTATGGGAAGCCTCTAATAGCATTGGCTTGTTCATAGGGTTCATTTTGAAGAGTAGGGCACATGTCGGTTGGATGTCCCGTAGATGAACAAATCCCGCAAGCCTTCACCATTTGCATGTTATCTACAGCCATTTGACGGACAAGAGAGGTCAGACTTCCAATTTGTTCTAGGGAAGAGATGTTTACCTCATTATCATGGTTTGCTGGAGGGTTAAGCCTATAGTCGAACTGTTGAGAGTTGGCCGTCATGTTTTCAATCTCGGGATCGTATTGGAGCTCACCTATATGAGAAGAACGAGGCATAAACCAAGCAAAAAGGAAATAAATCTACTTAGGACACCAATCCCCGGCAATGGCGCCAAATTTTTGGTGGGTGCTGAGCCCAACCAAAGATAAATATTCTTGCTCTGGGTTAACAATTTGCAGATAGTGATGAGCAAGGTCATTCTCCACAGGGATTGGGTGGATTTATTTCAAAGTAGATGGATTAAGGGGGGTTGTAAAGTTAACAAAAGTAAGAAAATAGCAGAAAATAACAGAAAACAAAGATTAAATCAATGGGAGATGGCTTCCGGTTGAAGGGACAAGTTCAGCTTTGATTCGTAGCATTGATCCTTGATGCAAAGATAGATTCATATGTTTATGAATAAATTGGTTATAGTTATTAACAAATTCTAACAGCCAGCCTCTACTCTTATTATTAGACAACCAAAACAAGCTCTTTGATTGCTTCCCTTATTAATAGGCAGTCCTAAACAAGCTCTTAGGATTTAACCTATTAATAGCATTAAGAGGGGAGAGACCCAATTTTGGTCAGCGATCTCACAAGCTCAGATCGTTTAAACCAGATCATATATTTTCCTAACATAGATCGAAAACTTTTTTTGCAATCAATTTATGTTAGTTGCCACCATGATCGAACCTACCAATCATATACAAAACTGGAGGTTCAATCGGCCATAGATTATTTCCATTGAATGAGCAAGGGGCCCTTCTTGCTTAATCAACAAAAATAATCCTCACAGTTAATTAGCAGAAAACATATGAATACCCATAAACAATGAACTAAAATAAAAATCAATTAGATCTCACAGTATTATAGAATCAAGGCTTCCCTAACCCTTCAACCAGAAATAAAAACTTACAGACACTTCATGATGAAAACGCAGCTTCTAGATGAGAAAGGGGGGCGAACTCTTGCTTCTTCCTCCTTGGTTGCTGATTTCCTTCTCTGAAGACTGAAGCTCTCTTGGAGTAATTGATGCCTTGGGTGCTGGTCCGCCCCCCCTTTATATAGATTTGGGGAGAGGGCTGCTCTCCAACTCCCTGAAGGAGATTATCCTCAAACTGGAAAGTCCTAGTCTAATTTGAACTTATCCTATCTAACTCTTATCTCTTATCTTTATAGGATTACAATTTGAGAATTTAAATCTGATAAAACTCTTTTATTGAGATTACATTCAACTTCTATTCTAATGGGACTCTTGGATCTTGAATTCGAACTGGGCTTCTTTAACAATTCGGGCTTGCTTCAAAACTCTCTGCGAAATGGGCTTCAGCTTGTGAAATGGGCCTTGCTGTGAAATTGCTCTAACTTTGGGCCCGAATTCGTCTTTGATGCAGACCGATTCTGCCAAAACCCAAAACATAAACGTTGTAGGCCTTTTCCTTATCTTTCTAGTGCTTCTTGAAATATCTAAATCAGAGTCCGGAGTTGAGAGCTAGGCCCATATCACTGATCGGTGCCGAAACTGTACTAAAACATCCGATTAGCCTTGTTTTCTTCCAATCGCCTTCTTGCTTGCCCTGAATCGAAATACAAGAGTAATGAGTCCAATTAGGTACCAATTAAGTGTAAAATACTGAATATTGAGGGATAAACATATGACAAATTTTATTTTTATCAATCAGCGGATAATGTGGCAGACCCATTGACTAAACCACTAACACAAAAGGTGTTTGAGAAACACGTGGAAAGTATGAGACTCTGGCTTGTACCAGATTGGACCTAAGTGCAAGTGGGAGCTATTAGACAGTCTTGTATGTCCTTAGCTTCAATCGGATTTGATGTACTTTTGTTATTTAGTGAAAATAAATTAAATTGCATATTTGATTCATGTTGTTTGGTATAATTCTGTGTAAGAACCTAAAACTAGACACTTATAGAAACTTGTGTTAGTTTTAAATGTTCACAACCATTGGATAAGTCTGGGGAGATTTATCCTGCCAAGGCTGATACTGGTGTGCCACCAAGTGTTGGGATGGCTTGTTTCGGCAATCAGGGTAAGACCCAAGGCACATGCAGTATGGGATTGCTTGAATCTTGAACCGGACTAGATTTCCAGTATTGCCCTAGACCTTGGAGATAGATGGGCAAAACTGAAAAGTTACACCTGACCCCTAGACTCGATTATGACACATCACTAGGTGTCGGATCGGGTTGTCTTTGATGTGTCAATCAGTGAGATCCTTAGTGGGGGTCAAAACCTGGACATGTTGGGGCAGTCTGAGAATTCATCTGAATGAGTGGTCATAGTGACAGGATCAGCCCCTTTGTCAGACAATGGTAATGATCGGTAATGCACTCTCTCTGATGGAAACCAAACTTCCGGTAGTTGATTTCAATCGTTGGAATTTTGTTTTGCAAAATAAGATATATATATATATATATATATATATATATATATATATATATATATATATAAATGTATGTATATGTACGGTTTCAAAAGATTTGCAAAAGGTTTAAATTCCCGGGATCCATGTGAGTAGAGAGTGCGACACTGTTCCTTGCAGCCGAGAGAGAGGTCTTCTCTTGTCGGGCAGTGCTTGATCATTAAGGGCTGAGAGGTTAAGTGTAAGACCATTTAGGATAATACCTGATGGGCTAACCTTGCACCTGCCCATAGTCCCTGGGTTTTTATAAGATGGCTTGGACCAGGGACCACTTAATGTCAGTGTTGGGCCCATAGGGTCCATGTGATGGGCTCAAGGGGGTCACTGAGTCTTTTAGTGAATTCGGCTGGGCCTTGTAATAAAGGCTGGGCCGAACCCATGTGGCTAGTGTGTAGATCAATGCTTGGGTCCCACGCCATACAAAGAAGCCCAACTGGGTAGCAGGTTGGAAACTAGTTAAACACCGAACACTTAATGGGCCAAAAGCCCATTTGGAACTGGGTTGATATGATCACTAGTTCATAGGGCGAATCTGAGATTAGTGTTAGTAAAAGGATTGGGTCTTTGACCTTATCTACTCTAAGAGACCAAATTCAAATTAGATTTCAATCTGGTAACCTCCTGATAAGATCAGGAGTTAATTAACTTAATCTGCATATAGGATTAATGTTAACCTCTATCCAAATACTGATTTGGATTGGGATAACTCCCAAAATATTGGGAGGTTTCTTAATCATGAAGAAAGAGGAGAAAACCCTAGTAGAAATATCAGATTTTGATCTAGGGGGTTTGAGTAAGCAAGAAACACATCTTGCAATCTGAGATTTGATCTCTCACAGACTCCAGAGAGAAGAGATAATTCTGCCCTCTTCATCCCTGGACTTCTCCTCCTTCAGCTGCCGCCACTACCTATTGGAAGATTGGATCTTTGCACCAACAGGAAGTCAAGAAAGCAGTTTTTGACAATAGTCTTGCAAGAAAGACACTAGGATTCGGTGTTCAAGGTTTCCAGAGGGTTCTTGTGAAGAATCTAGTGTGTAGGATGCACCCTGCTGGTTCTGTTCCATCCACAACTGTGTCATCTTCAGCAGGAGCAGATCTTGGTTACTTCTTTGGGCATGAACACCAACTTTGGGAGATATTATTTCTCCGGATCAGGTATAATCCTTCTTGTTTTCTTTTGGTTCAGATCTGGTTTGTTTATGGTTCAAGTAGGATCCTTAAATAATGTATTCTAAATTTAGGGAATATGATTCCTAGTTGGAAGAAGGTAGGAAATTTTTTTGAAATTCTCCCCCATTCCGCACCTTTCTTAGCATCCATTAGATGGATCCTACCATTCTTTCATGTCGAAGTCAACTGATTGCTACTTTCCTTTCTTTTGAGCCTTCAAAAAATTGAAAGACTTCTAGTGCACAGAAGAGTGCCAGCGGGCCTTTGAAGAGCTGAAGTCCTACCTCGCCTCACCTCCCCTACTCATTTGGCCACTCCCAGGAGACATGTTGTACATATACCTCTCGGTTGGAGGTGAAGCAGCCAACTCTATTTTGATAAAAGAAGATGGAGTATAGAGGCCTATCCACTATGTCAACAAGGTCCTTTGTGGTGTAGAGACCCGCTACCTTGAAATGGAGAAATTAGTGTTTGCTTTAGTTGCTTCGGTCAAGAAACTTAGGCTGTATTTCCTAGCCCACAACATTATAGTCTTAACCAATAAGCCCCTTAGGACCATCCTTGCCAAGCCAAAGATTTTGGGATGACTGACCATGTAGGCCATCGAGTTGTCTGAGTTCAACTTATAATATCATCCAAGGCCTACAATCAAAGCGCAAGCCCTAACTAACTTCATAGAAGAATGCACCTTCAGTCGAGCCCCCAACCAGGCCCCAGAAGAAGTAGAGGGACCTCGGCCGACCTAGAAGTTGTTCATTGATGGATCCTCCAACTCTAAGGGAAGTGAAGCAAGTCTCATACTCCTCACCCCAAACAACACCAAAGTAGAGTATGCGTTGAGGTTTGACTTCTCAGCCTCAAATAATAAAGCCGAGTATGAAGCTCTGCTCGTAAGCCTACAGGTCACCAAGGACCTCGGCTCCCAACACATTGAAGTCTTTAGTGACTCCCAAGTAGTGGTGAACTAAGTTAATGGCGAATATGAAGCTAGAGAACAAAGCATGGCCAAATACCTGGCCAAGGTGCAAGAGTTTGCCCGCCATTCCAACACTTCACTTTGTTGCAAGTCCCACAGTCCAAGAACATGAGGGCTGACACCCTATTCAAATTGGCAAGCACCTCAGGTGCAGTGCTCAGCCACACGGTTTGCATTGAGAAATTAGCATGCCCCAGCATTGAAGAAGTATAGGTGCTCCCTGTCCAAGCCGATCCCTATTGGATGGACCCCATCATTACCTATTTTCGCATGAGCAATTTCTTAAAGACAGAAATGAAGCTAGGAGAGTCCAATGGTAGGCAACCCATTACACCCTCCTCGAGGGAAAGCTATACCGAAGTTCTTTCACCTTGCCCTACCTCCAATGCCTCCGTCGGGAGGAGGGCGAGTATGTACTTCGAGAGATCCATGAAGGCATCTACGGCAACCACATTGGAGGCAGAGTCCTGGCCTAAAAAGCACTAAGGTAGGGGTATTTTTGGCCAACGGTTTAGAAGGATGCAACTGAGCTAGTGCAGAAGTGCGACTAGTGCTAGAGACACTCCAACATTACCCATAGGCCAACCACAACTCTTTTAGCTCTCAGTAGTCCATCGCCCTTTGCCAAGTGGGGAATTGATCTCCTTGGCCCCTTCCCTCAATTAGATCGAAGCCAAGCCCTTGGCCACCATCACGGCCAAGATGGTACAATTTCTTCTGGAAGAACATTATCTGTCGCTTCGGTATCCCCCACACACTGGTCACTAACAATGGGAAACAATTTGACAACACAAAATTCAGAGAATGTTGTGCTAGCCTTGGCATTAAGCAGCAATACACCTCGGTCGGCTATCCACAAACTAACGGCCTAGCCGAGGTCACCAACAGGACAATTCTAGAAGGATTGAAGACCAGGTTGGATAGAGTCAAAAGCCTTTGGGCCGACAAACTATACAACGTCCTATGGGTCAGACAACACCTCAAACTGCCATGGGAGAGACTTCGTTCAACCTAACTTATGGCACCGAGGCCGTCATTCTAATAGAGATAGGCTAGCCGATGCTTTGAACTGAGGTGTACAATGAAGCCAAAAATGATGAAGAGCTCAAAAACAACATAGATCTGTTGTAAGGAGTCTGAGAGCAGGCTCAACTTAGGGTTGCGGCCTATCAATAGAGGATAACTTGCTATTACAGCTCTCGGGTGAAGGAAATACATTACAAAGAAGGAGACCTCATCCTTAGAAAAGTCATGGTGCTCGAGCCCAGTGTTGGCAAGTTTGGCCCCAATTGGGAAGGTCCCTACAAAATCAAGCAATCCATTGGCAGAATAGTTTATCCTCATCCAACCAATTTTGATGGGGGTGGAGAACAAGCCAAGAGAGTTGAGGCCTTCGCCTTCTTTTCCTTCCCACTAAGGAAAGGGGCCTCGAGCCCCTAAGTGGAATAGCTCAACCTCGGCTGAACTCCCTTAGCTTCCTAAGCAAACATCTAAGTAATGAGCCACTTCGGATAACTTCTTTGCAACTTGTGACATCTTGGAAGGGGTTATCGGCCCCTATGTGCAAAAAAAAAATAGTTGCAAACAATAAAGGCACAAGTTATGCAAAAAAGTATTTCATTGATTGCATCTATTTGGCTTTACAAAATTTGACCTTCCTTGGAGGAGGCTAAGCCCCTTACCAAATATTCCAAACAAAAGGAAAACAAAGAGAAGAAAAAATGAGCAACTCATGCGACATCCTCGGCAAGATTTGGAACCTCGGTAGAAGGAGGGACATCAGCATTAGGCACTTCAATGGAAGGGGCCTCAGCAAGGAACCCCAATTGGTGGATAGGAAAGTTAGGCATCAACTACAACACCTGGATCTTGGTGTCCCTGATGCCTTCCAAGTAAGACTTGGCCCCATAGTCAATGAGTGCCATCTTGTGCTCATCCGTCATCTTCCAGGAAAGTCATCATCTTCCTTATCTACCTGAACACATTTCAGCTTAGATTGCTTGAGCGTCTCATTGGCCTTCTTCAAGGCTTCCTTCAGCTCCGTTATAAGAGCCTTCTCCGCCTTGAGGTCCTCCTCCAGAACCTTTCTTAGCTACTTCAACTCATGCATGGCCGAGGTGTTTGATTCTCGGCCACTCTCTGCCTTAGCAACCCACACCTCGAGCTGCTCCCTCTTCTTCTCAGAGTTCTTCAATTAGCGTATAAGAACTTCAATCTTGTCACATAGTTCGATAACATATTGGGATGACTACAGCAAGAACACCTTCGTCAGTAACTTAGAATAAAAAGACAAATTTTCACTTAGAAGATAAGGCAAAGGTGCAGCATACCTCAGCCAAGTGATCCAGAGAAGCATTGCGGAGGT
Organism: Nelumbo lutea; assembly: GCF_056320005.1. Taxonomy (NCBI): domain Eukaryota; kingdom Viridiplantae; phylum Streptophyta; class Magnoliopsida; order Proteales; family Nelumbonaceae; genus Nelumbo; species Nelumbo lutea. The sequence continues at coordinate 66,217,783 of NC_142686.1, forward strand.
CCTATAGGCTCTGGTTTGTCATAGCAAGATGATCCCCTTGAGGGATCATCCTAGTAATTAGGGCCCTCCCGATGCCCCTTTTATTGAGGGAGTCCCCCTCTTTGACACTCCACTAGGGGCAGAAAGTGCACCGCATCACTAGCTGCCCCTCACCCCGCAACTTGGGTAAGGATTGACAGTTCGAAGGACGAGACCCCCTATGGCCCCCTCAACGTGTTTCTGCCTTCATTCCCTCCTTTGTTGCCACCCTCGACGGTCCTTGCGTGCCAACCACTTTTTTGTCGGGGATTGAGGTGGATCAGATGGCCTCATCTGGCCAGACTCTTGGTGCCAATCTCCTTCGACTAACCTCTTTCCTCAGTCAGAACCAACATTGGTGGCTGAGACATTCTCTTGGCTGGCACCACCTCCCTTAGTGCCTATCTTGGTGACGAGTTGTCACCCGATGTCCTCCTCAAGGACTTGGCCTTCTCTAACAGCATCTGCTTGGTATCAAGAGGCATCTTTTCAAAGAAACAAAGCAAGTGTATCATTACTCATGAAAGGAGGGAGAAATCCATCATATGGACGCCAAGAAAGCAGCGGAATAGGTGGGCAAATTTCATAAATTTTTCTCCCTTCAATCAACTGGGAATCGTATTCCCTTATTTTAGAATCAATTATTCAAGGATCTACTGGAACTAAGCCAAACCAAATCTGAACCAAAGATCAAGGGAAGGGTTATACCTGATATGGAGAATCAAAATCTCCCAATGTCGGTGTTCATGCCCAAAGATAGAACCAAGATCTGCTCCCGTTGAAGATGACACAGCGATGGTGGGGCAGAACCAATAGTGTATGTCCTACATACCGAACTCTTCGCAAGAATCTGTTGGAGGCTTAGATCACCGAACCAAATCAATCTTTCAGCAAAGACTGATCTCAAGAACCAGCTTCTTGATCTTCCCTTCAATGGAGTTTGAACCAAGCAGTAAGGTGGCGGCGGCTGGAGGAGTTCCTAAGGCTGAAAATAGCGTGGATGCGGATTTCAGCTTAGGAAGATGAGATCCTATCTCAGATTGTAGAAGATGTTACTGCAAAACTCTAGGTCGAATTCTTGTCATTCAAGATTAGGGTTTCCTCCTTTCTTAGTGATTAAGAAATCTCCTAATCCCATTAGGAGTTATCCCACTCCAAATCAGTATTTGGATAGGGGATAATCTTAATCCTATCTTCAGATTAGGTCAGCCCACTCCTGATCTTATTAGGAGGTTACCAGATTCAAATCACATTTGAATTTGGTCTCCAAGAGTGGATAGAGTTATAATCCTAATCCTTTAGCTAACCCTAATCCCAAATACGCCCCCTTAAGTGGGTGATCATATCAGCCCAAGTCGAAATGGGCTTTAGGCCCAATAAGTAATCAGTGCTCAATAAGTTTCCAAACTACTGCCCAGTTGGGCTTTTTTGTATGGCATGGGACTCAAGCATTGATCTACAGATCAGCCACATGGGTTCGGCCTAGCCTTTATTACAAGGCCTAGCCAAATTCACTAGAGAGCCTAGTGAACCCCTTGAACCCATCACATGGACTCTACAGGCCCAACACTTACACTAAGTGGTCCTTGGGCCAAGCCATCTTATAAAAACCTAGGGACTGTGGGCAGATTTAAGATTAGCCCATCAGGTGTAACCCTAAATGGCCCTTACACTTAACCTCTCAGCCCATAATGATTAAACACTGCCCGACAAGAGAGGACCTCTCCCTCGGCTGCAAGGAGCAGTGATGCACTCTCTGCTCACATGGATCCTGGGAATTAAAACCATTTGCAAACATTTTGAAACCGTATATGTATATATATCATATATATAAAATTTGCAAAACAAAATTCCAACGATTGAAATAAACTGCCAGCAGAACGGTTTCCATCAGAGAGAGTGCATCCCCGATCATTACCTTTGTCTAACAAAGGGGCTGATCCTATCACTATGATCACCCACTCAGATGATTTCTCAAACTGTCCCAACATACCCAAGTTTTGACCCCCACTAAGGATCTCACTGATTGGCATATCAAAGATAGCCCAATCCGACACCTAGTGCAGTATCATAATCAAGTCTAGGGGTCAGGTATAACTTTCCAGTTTTGCCCATCAATTTCCAAGGTCCAGGGCAATACTAGAAATCTGGTCTGGTTCAAGGATTCAAGTAATCCTACACTGCATGTACCTTAGGTCTCACCCTGGCAGATGAGACAAGCCACCCCAACACTTGGCAGCACACTAGTGTCAACCTTGGTAGGTTAAATCTCCCCAGACTTATCAAATGGCTGTGAATGTTCTAAACTAACACGAGTCTATTTAAGTGTCAAGTTTAAGGGTATTACGCAGAAATATACCACACAACATGAATCAAACATGTACTTTATTTATTTACAATAAATGTCAAAAGTACATCAAAACTGATTGGAGCTAAGAGCATACAAAACTGTCTAACAGCTCCCACTTGCACTTAGGTCCAATCTGGTATAAGCCAGAGTCCCATACTTTCCATGTGTTTCTCAAACACCTTTTGTGTGAGTGGCTTAGTTAATGAGTCTGCCACATTATCCGTTGATGCTACCTTTTAAATCAGGACGTCCCCTCTACCAACGATCTCCCGCAGTACATGGTACTTCCTCTCGATGTGCTTTAACTTCGAGCGGGCCCGAAGCTCCTTAGCCTGGGTGATCGCTCCATTGTTGTCACACAACAATGGGATGGGTGATGTGCTGGATGGAACCACTCCTAATTCGTGAATGAACTTCTTCATCCACACGGCTTCCTTGGCAGCTTCACGTGCGGCAATGTACTCGGCTTCGGTTGTGGAGTCTACCGTGGACCCTTGTTTGCTACTTTTCCAACAAACAGCACACGATCCTATCGTGAAAACATACCCAAACATAGACTTTGTATCATCTGGATCGCAATGGGAATCGGCATCAGTATACCCTAGAATTTGCAGTGAACTACCATCAAATACCGAACAAAACTCTTTTGTTCTTCGAAGGTATTTGAGTATGTTCTTCACAACAATCCAATGCTCTTGCCGTGGGTTGGCCTGGAACCTTCTTATGACACTCACCGCCTGAGCGATGTCAGGGCGAGTGCACAGCATGGCATACATGATGCCTATGGCTGAGGCATAGGGAACGTCTTTCATGCCCTCAATCTCCTCAAAAGTCTTGGAAGACATCTTCTTGGAGAGAGTGACTCCGTGCCTGAAAGGAACGTTTCCTTTCTTGGAGTTCTCCATGTTATACCTTTTGACAATTTTGTCAATGTAATCAACCTTGGGTAATCCAATTATCCGCTTCGATCTATCTCTACAGAGTCGAAGACCCAGTATATAGGAAGCTTCTCCAAGATCTTTCATGGAGAATTGCTGCAAGTGCCACACCTTGACCGAAGTCAACATTCCCACATCATTCCCAATGAGTAGCATATCATCCACATACAACACCAAGAAGGTGACTTTATCCCCACTGGACTTCTTGTAAACACAGGGCTCATTCGAATTCTGCTCAAAGGCAAACGATTTGACGGTAGAGTCAAAACTGATGTTTCAACTCCTAGAACCTTGCTTAAGTCCATATATGGATCTATTAAGTTTACATACCATGTGTTCTTGACCAGCAGCAATGAAGCTTTGCGGATACTGCATGTAGATATCTTCACTAAGATTTCTATTCAGGAATGCGGTTTTAACATCCATTTGCCAAATCTCGTAGTCATGGTATGCTGCTACAGCTAGCAGGATCCTAATGGATTTAAGCATGGCCATGGGCGAAAAGGTTTCCTCATAGTTGATGTCTTCTTTTTGAATATACCCTTTCACCACTAGATGAGCTTTGTGTTAGACAGTTTTGTATGCCCTTAGCTTCAATCAAAATTGATGTACTTTATGAGTTTACTGTAAATGAATAAAAGTGCATATTTGATTCATGTTCCCTTGGTATGTTTCTGTGTAATACCCTTAAACTGGACACTTATTGAGACTCGTGTTAGTTTAGAATGTTCACAGCCAGTGGGTCGGTCTGGGGAGACCTATCCTGATAAGGCTGACACTGTGGTGCCACCAAGTCGGTTGGGGTGGCTTGTCTCAGCTATCGGGGTGAGACCCTAGGCACATACAGTGTGGGATTAATTGAATCTTTGAACTGGACCAGATTTCCAGTATTGCCCTGGACCTTGGAGATTGATGGGAAAAATTGGAAAGTTACACCCAACCCCTAGACTCGATTATTATACTGCACTAGGTGTCGGACCGGTCTGTCTTTGATGTACCAATCAGTGAGATCCTTAGCGGGGGTCAAAACCTGGGTATGCTGGGACAATCCAAGAATTCATCTGAGTGGGTGATCATAGTGACAGGATCAGCCCCTTTGTCGGACAAAGGTAATGATCGGGGATAAGCTCTCACTGTTGGAAACCAAGACTGCCGGCAGCCGATTTCAACCGTTGAGATTTGTTTTGCAAAGTATATTTTATATGAGATATAAAAGTATATATATTATGGTTTATAAAATGTTTGCAAAAGGTTTTAATTCCCGGGATCCATATAAGTGGAGAGTGCAACACTGTTCCTTGCAGCCGAGGGAGAGGTCCTCTCTTGTCGGGCAGTGTATGATCATTAAGGGCTGAGAGGTTAAGTGTAAGACCATTGAGGATAATACCTGATGGGCTAATCTTGCATCTGCCCACAGTCTCTGGGTGTTACAAGGTGGCTTGGCCTAGGGACCACTTAGGGTAAGTGTTGGACCCATAGAGCCCATTTGATGGGTTTCAGGGGGTGCACTGTCTTAACAGTGTATTCGACCAGGCCTTGTAACAAAGGCTGGGCCGAACCCATGTGGCTGATGTGTAGATCAATGCTTGGGTCCCACACCATACAGGGAAGCCGAACTGGGCAGCAGTTAGGAAGGTTAAGTGAGCACATAAGCTTGATGGGCCTAAAGCCCATTTCGAACTGGGTTATTTATTTAGTTAATTAAAGGGGTGAATTCTGAGATAGATTAGCAAATAGGATAGGGTCTTAACCCTAACCACTCAGAGAGTCTAGATCTGAATGTGATTCAGATCTAGAAACCTCCTAATGGGATTAGGATAAAGCTAATCTAATCTGCAGATAAGATAAGGGTTTATCCTTATCACTAGAAGAGAAGGCTGATCCAAATATGATTTGGATAAGTACCTCCTAATGGGATTAGGAGCTGATCTTTTCAAGTTAACAAAAAGGAGGAGGGGGCGGCAGCCTTGAGAGAGACCAAGAAACACATCAGATCCTCTTTAGTGCTGAAATCAAGAAGAGAGAATTCTGCACCCTGCGAATACTCTCTTGCCGCCTCCCTGCTTTTGCCGTCCTGTTTGCCAGTTCGATCTCCAGCTGTGGGAGAAGTCAAGATTGGATCTTGACATCAGTTCTTTGATAAAGGATTATAAAGGAAACTGTGCTCATGTTCTATCCTACTATTTCTTGCGAAGGACAGAGTTCTTGGAGAAGAACACTGCTGATTCTGCTCCATCCTACACTGCGCCATCTTCAGTGGGAGCAGTCTTTGGATCCTTCCTTGGGCGTGAACACCTTTGTTGGGAGATATTACTTCTCCGTATCAGGTATTATTCTCTCCCATTCCTTTTGGTTCAGATCTGGTTCAGTTTATGGTTCAAGATTGATCCTTGAAAATATGATTTTCTAAATAGGGAATGTGATTCCCAGTTGAAGGGAGAAAAAAAAAATTTTAGAAATTCGCCCCTTATTCCACAATCTTTGGGCGTCCATGGGATGGATCTCTCATTCCCTTCAGTGGTATTAGAGCCTAGGTTCAAGTCTTGAACCATTCTATTTCAGATCTGAACCTGCGCAATTAGGGAGAAGGCGTTCTACCCAATTTGCACAGATTTGGTTTTTGGGAAATTTGTTCCCAAAACAAATGGGCAAATAATTTGAAATTAATTTTAAATAAATCTGATTATTATTTAGAATTGTTCTTTATAATTTTCTTGATTTATGGGTTGTTCGTACAAGAGGAGATCGAATTCTTATTTTGCGTAGGGAACCTGCGATTTTGCAGTTCTTGATTTATTTTGGGTCTGTAAATAATTTTTTTTTTTATTTTCTAGACTCAATGTATAGGTATTTGATCTGATGTAATTATTAATAGAAATAGGATTTCTATTTATTTTTATTTTGGATCCAAGTTGGCGGTGCAGAGAAGGAGATTTCGCAGATGAGAGAAATGCTATCTGCGATTTGTAGTTTGTGAAACTGCATTCTGTGATCTAACCTCTGTTTTGCAGGAAGGATTGTGCAAACAACCTTGTTTGACTGATTCTTGTTTTTCCTTTTATCAGTATTTAATTTCAGATTATTTTCTTGAATTAAGGATTTAATTAAAAATCAAACACTAGACCCATTCGAACCAAGATTGGTTCAAAACAGTTTGGACCAATTCTAGGGTTTAATCAAGGCTGAAAGTCAGCCCTAATTTCCCACTATGGGCCTAAGGATTGATATTTAATTAAATGGTTAATTCGGCCCAGCCTGTAAAGGCCCAATTTTAAATAGTTAAAACTGCAAAAGCCCATTTTAAAGGATAAAGCTATATGGGCCGAACTGGGTAACCCTAATTCAGCCCATATACCTAGATAATATTAATGGTTAATATTATGGAATTTTAACGGGCTTCCAACGGGCCTTACAGATAATTAATTGATTGGATCAATTTTTCCCTGCATGTGATGTATGGATGTGTGATGTGCTGCGTACATGGGCCATAAGTACTTGGCCCATGCTCATTCGATAGTGGCTCTTGCGCACACCATGGCAGAATGCACATCATTGCCATGGTGTCCCTTTTGGTCATTGGATGACTTCCCTCAGTGGTGGGCCCCACATCTCATCAAGAGGTTACGTGCGGAACCCTAGCCGATTCAAGGCCCCCTGAAATCTGGCTTTATGAAAGTCAGTGGGAGCCACTTTGGTTTGACCTAAATCAAACTAGGGCATAATTTTGTTCCCTCCAGCTAATATGAGTGCATGTGATAGGGAGATTCATATGATGAACTCTCTAAAGGCCTTCCATCATTAGCATGAGGATGGGTCCTTTAGTAATGAGGAAAAACACCAAAAAATGGGCTATCCATTTGCTGTTGGGCTTGTCTGAGTGTTTCATAAGATGATAGGGGTGTCATAGACCAATGTGGGAGGGGCTTCACTAGAAAATGGGAACTCTCTCACGGTACCTTGGCGTTCACGAATATGATGGGTAAGCACTCACTGGACAGAAAGGTTTACCTGAAAATGGCTCTGGACCTTGTCTGGCAGAGGCCAAAGGGAAAACTCATATGATGAGTGGATGTGATCCTTCACAGAAAGGTGGTGGGGTTATGCAGCTAAAACAGTTGGCTCCATGCACCATATGTGATTTCCCACATTTCCAAAGACAACCCGTAGTCTCCGTCACTGAGAAAGGAGGGAAATCTCAGAGACGAATAAATGGAAATGGATCGTAGATTAAAATCCATATCTATGAAATGAACATGAGTCAAATTAGGTTGTGGACTGATGTTTACTCTTTTATCAGAAAATGGCAAACGGATCTTTTGCAAAACTGCTTGATGACAACAAGTTGAAGGGCCCAAACTATGCTAACTGGTACAGGAACCTTATGCTGGTCCTAGCTTCTGAAAAGTTGGACAAAGTGGCAAAGAATCCTGCCCCAGAGCGTCCGGGTGATAGGGCTTCTGAGGCCCGAAGGAGAGACTATCAAGAATGGGAGGAGAAAAACTCCCTTGCCCGGTGTTACATCATTGCCTCCTTAGACAACCCGATACAGAGGCAGTTCGATCAGATCGAACTTGCCAAAGACATATTGGATAGTCTCAGGACAATGTATGAAGAGCAGAATCGTTCTACTCGACAAAATGTCTTGAAACAGTTCATGACCGCTCAAATGTCCAAGGGTCAACAAGTTCACGACCATTGTCTTCGGATGATGGAATACATCAACGAACTGGAGGCTCTTGGATTCGGGCTGGACCTTGCTACCCAGATAGATGCTATCCTTAACTCTTTGCCTCCTTCCTTTAATTCGTTCATCATGAACTATAACATGAACAAGCTGAATGTCAGCTTACAAGAACTCAGCAATATGTTGCAAAGATTTGAAGAACTGATTAGAAAGGATGAGCCTGTAGCCATGCTTGTTGAAGCTGGCAAGACAGGCAAGAGAAAAAGGAAGGCAAAGAAGCCTCAGAAGAAAGCTGCTAAGAGCAAGAAGCATAAGAAAGACAAAGCATTGGATGCCTGTCACTTTTGCAAGAAGACCGGCCACTGGAAAATGAACTGTCCTGCCTACCTGGAATCCAAGAAAGGGAACTTCGAAACTTGTGTTATAGAAACCAATTTGTTGGTAGCTTCTGCATCCTGGTGTATTGACTCCGGGGCTTCAACTCATGCTTGTAACTCACTGCAGGGGTTCAAGGTAAGCAGAAGGCTGAGTGAAGGAGAAGTCACACTCTTCTTAGGGACTACTGCAACTGTTGCAGCCGCGGCCATAGGAACCGTGGAATTAATTTTTAGAGAAAGAACAATTGTACTGTAAGACTGTCTTTATGTGCAAAATTTAAGGAGAAATTTGATTTCTGTCTCAAAACTGTGTGCAGATGGTTATTCTATCTTCTTTAGTAATACAATTACTATTAAAAGAAACAACAGATTCATCGCATACGGGGAACTGGAGAACGGTCTCTATGTTCTACATCCTTCTCTAGAAACTAACATAACCGAAACTACATCGGCTGAAATCCCTAAGAAGATAGCTCGTGATACAGTTAATCCCACGTGTCTGTGGCATTATCGACTTGGCCACATCGGTGTTGACCGAATCACAAGGTTGGTAAATGATGGTCCTTTGGATTTTCTAACTGTAGAAGATCTTCCCACTTGTGAGCCTTGCCTACAAGGCAAGATGACGAAATGGCCATTTAACGGTAAGCCTGAAAGATGTACGGGCACACTTGACCTAATACATACTGATGTATGTGGTCCCCTGAGTGTTAGGATACGAAATCAACATGTGTATTTCATCACCTTCACAGATGATTTTTCACGATACGGTTACGTGTACCTAATGAGACACAAGTCTAAATCCTTTGAAAAGTTCAAAGAGTTTAGACAAGTGATTAGACCAAAAAGAACCCTATTTTTATCCTCTAATATTCACTCTTTTATATTTATTTATCACTTAAATGAACTCATTACTCTTGTATTTCGATTTAGGGCAATAAAGAAGGCAATTGGAAGAAAACAGGACAAATCGGGTGATTTTGCACAGTTTCGGCGACAGTCAGTAATCTGGGCCTAACTCTCAATTCCCGACACCGAATTAGACAATTCAAGAAGCATTAGAAAGATGAAAGAAATGCCCACAACTTTTATGTTTTGGGTTTTGACAGATTCGGCACGCATCGAGTACGAAAACGAGCCCAAAGTCGGAGCAAGTTCGCAGCCAGGCCCATTTCACAACTTAAGCCCAACTCGCAGAAGTAGCTGAAGCAGCCCAACTCGCAGAAGTAGCTGAAGCAGCCCAACTCGAATTCAAGAGTTAAGAGTCCGAATTTCGAATGTAATCTCCAAGGAGAGAGTTTTATCAGATTTAAATTCTTGAATGTAATCCTAGAGAGATAAGAAGATTGAGATTAGAGCATTAGATAAGAGATAGGATAGGATTAGTTCAAGATAAGATCAAAACTCCCTAAGGATAAGATGATCTCCTAGAAGGAGTTGGAAAACAGCCCTCTCCTTTGGCTATATAAAGAGGGGGGCGAACCAGCTCTAGCAATCACTCATTCCAAGATCCAAGAGATCATCAAGAAGACCAAGAAGCAAGAAGGCAGTTCGGCTATGGAGAAGAAGAGTATGAAGATTGTGCAGATCATGAGTAGCTAAGCTTCTTTTTCTGGTTCAAGGGGGGAGGTTCGATTGTGTCATTGTGAGGTTCTGTAGTTACTTTATTTTCTTTCTTTTTAATTCAAGTATTCATTGGTTCTGATGCACATTTTTATTGGATGTTAATGTTAATTAGTCTGACAAACTGAATTAATGTTGATTTTCCTACTGCTATCCATGATTTCGGTGATCCGTAATTGTCACGAATAATGGTACAAGTAGCAATTAGGTTGTTATCTTTTTGGGTCAATTGTTCGTGACAGCCTTTGACCAATGTTTTAACATGGTTCAACCTAAAAGAATCGATGGAACAAAATTCAGTAATTGCAGCTATCTCAATTATTGTTATTTTGGTTTAACTATTTTCACAAATCTTAATGCTATCATTGTTTAACATGGAACGCTATCGTACCCAGTTGAGTGGTGATAAGTGTTGATCGAATGCTGGGTTTGGTCAACTGAATTAGGAAAACACAAGGTTTATTATGGCTATCCTAATAAATCTAAGGTTAAATGCTTGAATTGCAAGAATGCTGAATTGTACCTAGGATCGATGGCCAATCGATTCAACCCGAACCCTTGAACCTGAATTCGGTAAGACTGATTTTCTCTTGTTTGTTTAGATTGTTATTCTTTTAATTTTAGTTATTTAATTTTCCCACACAATTACTTTACCCATTCGGCTAAGAGATTACTGATTTGCTCCCTGTGGGATTCGACCTAGAACCACTTTTACTGCAAATATTTTATTGTGGGACTAGTAATAATTTTGAGGGTTTCGACAAACCCGTCAAAATTTTGGCGCCGTTGCCGGGGAGCAACGTTAATTTCTTAGCTATTGCCTTCTTTTTGTTAACCTTCTTGTTTTATGACTCGTGCTTCTCAACAAGGTGAACTCGAGTACAACCCCGAAATTGAGAGGACCACCCGTCGTTTAAGGAAGGAGGCTAAGCAAAGGAAGGATCGTTCACCTAAAAGGGTGAACTCAGATCTCGATCTACCCACTTGTGATCTTCCCATCTTCGAAGAAGTAGAAAGAATGGCTGACAGAGAGAGGACATTACGGGAGTTGGCTGCACCATTTATGAACCAACAACCTTTATGCATCACGTACCCCACTCTTGAGGTAGCCTTTGAACTCAAATCTGGTTTGATTCAATTATTACCTCTGTTTCATGGTTTCCCAGGTGAGGACCCTCACAAACATCTAAAGGAATTTCATGTCGTCTGTTCAAGCATGAAACCCCATGGTATGACCGAGGACCAGGTAAAACTCATAGCCTTTCCATTTACTTTAAGAGATAAAGCAAAGGATTGGTTTTATATTCTCCCTCCCGGTTCTATATGCACATGGGATGAAATGAATAGGATATTTTTAGATAAATATTTTCCTGCATCCCGGGCTGCGAATATAAGAAAAGAAATATGTGGAGTTTGGCAGTTTGGTGGTGAGACATTATATGAATATTGGGAAAGGTTTAAGCAACTTGTTGCTAGTTGTCCCCACCACCAAATTCATGAACAATTGTTAATCCAATACTTCTACGAAGGGCTGCAACCCATGGATAGAAGTATGGTCGATGCAGCCAGTGGAGGAGCCTTGGTGAACAAGACTCCCGAAGCGGCCAGGGAGTTAGTCTCCAACATCGCCGAAAATTCACAACAGTTTGGTGCAAGGACAGACGGTACCATTAGACGGGTTAATGAGGTAAGCCATGTAAATTTAGAAAATCAGATTTCTGACCTAACTGCTTTGGTAAGACAACTCGCTGCAGGACAAGTACAAACTGCCAGGGTGTGTGGTATCTGTTCGATTCCTGGCATCCTACGGACATGTGTCCATCATTGCAAGATGGTTCGATGCAGCAAGTCAATGCCGTAGGAGGATTCCCGGGCCAGCCCCAACGAAAGTATGATCCCTACTCCAATTATTACAATCCGGGGTGGAGAGATCACCCAAACCTAAGCTACGGGAACCAAGGAGGACAGCAGCAATACCAGCCCCATTTTTTCAGTCGAGAGCCCCAGTTTTCAACACCCATCACAACGCAAGGCCAACCCTCGAATTCAGGTATGTCATTAGAAGATATAGTTAAGGCTCTAGCTACTAATACTCAGCAATTTCAACAGGAAACAAGAGCCAGCATTCAGAATTTGGGGAACCAAATCAGCCAACTTTCCACTGCCGTTAGCAAGTTGGAGGTGCAGAGCTCCAGGAAGCTACCATCACAAATGGTAGTCAACCCCAAGGAGAATGTAAGTGCAATGGTGCTGAGAAGCGGGAAGGAACTGCAGCTAGAACCTACCTCACCAAGGAAGGTGGATAAAGGGCAGGAAGAAGACAAGGTGCAGGACTCAAGAGTTAGAGAGAATGTTTCAGCCATGATCAAGAGGACCTTACCAGAAAAACATGCTGATCCAGGTATGTTCACCCTACCTTGTGCGATTGGCAATAAGAAAATCGAGCATGCCATGCTAGACTTAGGTGCATCTATCAATGTCATGCCATACTCGATTTACTATGTTTTGAGATTAGGTCCTTTAAGGGAAACTAAAGCTGTTATCCAATTAGCTGATCGTTCTAACGCCTTCCTAGAAGGGATTGTTGAGAATGTAATGGTGCAGGTTAACGATTTAATTTTCCCAGCTGATTTTTACATTCTGAAGATGGAAGAGGACATGATCGAAAGTTCAGCCCCACTTCTATTAGGCAGGCCATTTATGAAAACGGCCAAGACCAAAATAGATGTGGATGAGGGTACCCTCTTCGTCGAATGTGACGGAGAGACTATTAAATTTAATATTTTTGAAGTTATGAAGTACCCAAATGAAGACCATTCGGTTGACACTATTGATCCAACTGTGCAGGAATTTTTTGAAAAAGATATGAATGAGGAGCTAGAATCGAGTGCACAATTGGATATGAAGGCCCCTATTCTAGATTTGAACCCGCCCATGATGGATGGAAGGGGAGCACACGGAAAGCTGAAACCATGAGAGCTAAAGTAGCAAAGGAGGACGTTGAGCATAACGATGTTAAACAATTGCGCTTGTGGGAGGCAACCCATTGTGTTTAGTTAATTTTGTTATTTTGTTTGGTTTTGATTTTTGTGTTTAGCAGGAACCCAACAAGACAAACAGGGAAGTACCCTCAAATCCTTCTACTTTATGCATAATCACATACATTGGGGACAATGTATAACTTAAGTGTGGGGGGATTACGGAAATCTGATGGAAATCTGGGATACCTTATCTTCTTGAAATTTCTGCTCCCTGGGAACTTATCCTTGAACGATTTCAACTTATTAGGAATCATGTGCTTAGGCTGAATGGATAAGATAGGATGCAAGTATGACTAACTAAATCTTTCTTGGCTGCATATGGTACCTCATGATTTTAATCGATCAATAGGCAAGATGCATAAGGGTTTGATTGATTTTCACATAATTATCTATCAAACATGGGTTGATTATTCTAGAACTTGCTGTGTTAGGCATATAGAGACCACGATCAATGAATTCATGGATCAGGTGGTGTAACCTTGGGATTCTTGTGAAAAATAAAATAAAATAAAAAAAAAGAGAAAGGGAGTTTGAAACTAAAATCGTGACTAATGTGAGATGGAGCATAAAATGCACTCACATCTAGAAACAAAAAACAAGTGTGAGACAGAGCATAAAATGCACTCACATTTAGAAATGAAAGCAAGTGTGAGATGGAGCATAAAATGCACTCACATCTTGAAAAGAAGGCAAGGGTGAGATGGAGTATAAAATGCACTCACCCAAGAACCCCAACCTCATTCTCACCTTCAGATCCTAGGAATTCACATTAAGTGGTGAAGATGTGATACATAGCAAGCTTATAGCAATAAGCACACCTTGTTTTGATTCAAAGGAAAGTAATTGCATCTGGCTGAATTGGTTTGTTAAAAGTAATGAGCACCCGTGCAGTCCAAGGAGTTTCAGCCCTGGAAGGCTTGTCTCCTTGACTATCGATTTAACTTGGGACCATGAGGAATGGTGATTTGCGATCACTCTTGGACAAGAAAAAGGGGAAAAAGAGATGAAAAGGGAAAGGTTACCAAGTCTGAACTAAAGCATGAAATGAACCAGGCCTCATGTAGAGACCAAAACGAACCAGGCCTTGCCTGAGGACGGGCAAAGTTTAAGTGTGGGGGGGTTTGATGAGACCAAAACGAACCCTAATTTTATCCCCTAATATTCACTCTTTTTCATTATTTTAACACTTAAATGCATTCATTACTCTTGTATTTCGATTTAGGGCAATAAAGAAGGCAATTGGAAGAAAACAGGACAAATCGGGTGATTTTGCACAGTTTCGGCGACAGTCAGTAATCTGGGCCTAACTCTCAATTTCAGATACCGAATTAGACAATTCAAGAAGCATTAGAAAGATGAAAGAAAGACCCACAACTTTTATGCTTTGGGTTTTGACAGATTCGGCACGCATCGAGTACGAAAACGAGCCCAAAGTCGGAGCAAGTTCGCAGCCAGGCCCATTTCACAACTTAAGCCCAACTCGCAGAAGTAGCTGAAGCAGCCCAACTCGAATTCAAGAGTTAAGAGTCCGAATTTCGAATGTAATCTCCAAGGAGAGAGTTTTATCAGATTTAAATTCTTGAATGTAATCTTAGAGAGATAAGAAGATTGAGATTAGAGCATTAGATAAGAGATAGGATAGGATTAGTTCAAGATAAGATCAAAACTCCCTAAGGATAAGATGATCTCCTAGAAGGAGTTGGAAAACAGCCCTCTCCTTTGGCTATATAAAGAGGGGGGTGAACCAGCTCTAGCAATCACTCATTCCAAGATCCAAGAGATCATCAAGAAGACCAAGAAGCAAGAAGGCAGTTCGGCTATGGAGAAGAAGAGCATGGAGATTGCGCAGATCATGAGTAGCTAAGCTTCTTTTTCTGGTTCAAGGGGGGAGGTTCGATTGTGTCATTGTGAGGTTCTGTAGTTACTTTATTTTCTTTCTTTTTAATTCAAGTATTCATTGGTTCTGATGCACATTTTTATTGGATGTTAATGTTAATTAGTCTGACAAACTGAATTAATGTTGATTTTCCTACTGCTATCCATGATTTCGGTGATCCGTAATTGTCACGAATAATGGTACAAGTAGCAATTAGGTTGTTATCTTTTTGGGTCAATTGTTCGTGACAGCCTTTGACCAATGTTTTAACATGGTTCAACCTAAAAGAATCGATGGAACAAAATTCAGTAATTGCAGCTATCTCAATTATTGTTATTTTGGTTTAACTGTTTTTACAAATCTTAATGCTATCATTGTTTAACATGGAACGCTATCGTACCCAGTTGAGTGGTGATAAGTGTTGATCAAATGCTGGGTTTGGTCAACTGAATTAGGAAAACACAAGGTTTATTATGGCTATCCTAATAAATCTAAGGTTAAATGCTTGAATTGCAAGAATGCTGAATTGTACCTAGGATCGATGGCCAATCGATTCAACCCGAACCCTTGAACCAGAATTTGGTAAGACTGATTTTCTCTTGTTTGTTTAGATTGTTATTCTTATAATTTTAGTTATTTAATTTTCCCACACAATTACTTTACCCATTCGGCTAAGAGATTACTGATTTGCTCCCTGTGGGATTCGACCTAGAACCACTTTTACTGCAAATATTTTATTGTGGGACTAGTAATAATTTTGAGGGCTTCGACAAACCCGTCAACAAGAGGTCGAGAAACAGTTAGGGAGAGAAATTAAGGCCCTTCGATCAGATTGAGGTGGTGATTATCTCTCTGACGAATTCAGGGACTACTTAAAGGACAATGGGATAGTATCACAACTAGCTCCTCCTGCTACACAACAACTTAACGGTGTTTTGGGGAGGAGGAATAGGACCTTATTAGATATGGTCCAGTCGCTTCTCATACACTCAGAGTTACCCACATCCTTTTGGGGTTACGCATTAGAGACTGCGATTCATGTGCTGAATCGGGTTCCAACCAAATCGGTTCTGAATACTCCATATGAACTTTGGACCGGTAAGAAACCAAGTGTCAGACACTTGAAGATTTGGGGTTGTCCAGCACACGTTAAGAGAATGAGTGCAGATAAGTTGGAATCCAAGACCAGCCGTTGCCTATTTGTAGGCTACCCAAAAGGCTCTGTAGGTTACCTATTCTATGACCCAAGTGAGCAGAAAGTGTTCTGCAATCGTATTGTGCAATTCTTGGAAACCGATTATATCATAGACACCCATCATTAGGAAGTTGTTTTTGATGAGGAGAGCTCAGGAGCAGTGGGAGATGTCCCACAAGTTCCAGGTAGTGACCAACCTAGAAGATCCACTTGGGTATCCAGGCCACCAGTCCGTTATGGTTATGACCAGGATAGTTACCTGGTGGAAACCTTGACTAGTGAGGAGGATCCCGTGACTTACACGGAAGCTATGTTGGACATACATTCCCAGAAGTGGGTGGAGGCCATGAGAGCAGAGATGGACTCAATGGAGACCAATGGAGTCTGGACTCTAGTAGATCCGCCCTCCGGGGTAAAAGCAATCGATTGCAAATGAATTTACAAGAGGAAGAAGGGCCCCGATGGTAAGGTTGAGACCTTCAAGGCTCGTCTGGTGGCGAAAGGGTACACTCAGAAAGAGGGCATCGATTATGAGGAAACCTTTTCGCCTGTGGCCATGCTTAAATCCATTAGGATCCTGCTAGCTGTAGCAGCATACCATGATTATGAGATTTGGCAAATGGATGTCAAAACTACATTCCTGAATGGAGATCTTACTGAAGATATCTATATGCAGCAGCCGCAAGGCTTCATTGTTGCAGGTCAGGAAAACATGGTATGTAAACTTAATAGATCCATTTATGGACTTAAGCAAGCTTCTAGAAGTTGGAACATCCATTTTGACTCTGCCGTCAAATCGTTTGACTTCGAGTAGAATCCGGATGAACCCTGTGTTTATAGGAAGTGCAGTGGAGATAAGGTTACCTTCTTGGTTCTGTATGTAGATGACATTCTACTCATTGGGAATGATGTAGGTATGTTAACTACGGTGAAAGTATGGCTATCACAGCAATTCTCCATGAAAGATCTTGGAGAAGCCTCCTATATACTAGGTCTTCGACTCTATAGAGATAGATCGAAGCGGATAATAGGATTATCCCAATCTGCTTATATTGGCAAAATAGTCAAGAGATACAGCATGGAAAACTCCAAGAAAGGAAATGTTCCTTTCAGGCACGGAGTCACTCTCTCCAAGAAGATGTCTCCCAAGACTTCTGAGGAGATTGATGGCATGAAAGACGTTCCCTATGCCTCTGCCGTAGGGAGCATCATGTATGCCATACTGTGCACTTGTCCTGACATAGCTCAGGTAGTGAGTGTAGTAAGCAAATTTCAGGCCAACCCAGGGCAGGAGCATTGGACTGTTGTGAAAAACATACTTAAGTACCTTCGAAGGACAAAAGAGTTTTGTCTAGTATTCGACGGTAGCTCACTACAGATCCAAGGGGATACAGATGCTGATTTCCAGTCAGACACAGATGATAGAAAATCTACATCTGGATATGTTTTCACGATAGGATCGTGTGCTGTTTGTTGGAAAAGCAAAAACAGGGGTCCACTACAGACTCCACGACCGAGGCCGAGTACATTGCCGCAAGTGAGGCTGCTAAAGAAGCCGTATGGATGAAGAAGTTCATTCATGAGTTGGGAGTAGTTCCGTCCGACACATCACCCATCCCATTGTTGTGTGACAACAATGGAGCCATTGCTCAGGCTAAGGAGCCACGAGCCCACTCGAAGTCGAAGCACATCAAGAGGAAGTACCACGTACTGCGGGAGATTGTTGGTAGAGGGGACGTCCTGATTCAGAAGGTAGCGTCAGCGGAAAATGTAGCAGACCCATTGACAAAGACACTATCACAAAAAGTGTTTGAGAAACACATGGAAATCCTGGGACTCCGGCTAGTACCTGATTGGACCTAAGTGCAAGTGGGAGCTGTTAGACAGTTTTGTATGCCCTTAGCTTCAATCAAAATTGATGTACTTTATGAGTTTATTGTAAATGAATAAAAGTGCATATTTGACTCATGTTCCATCGGTCTGTCTTTGATGTACCAATCAGTGAGATCCTTAGCGGGGGTCAAAACCTGGGTATGTTGGGACAATCCGAGAATTCATCTGAGTGGGTGATCATAGTGACAGGATCAGCCCCTTTGTCGGACAAAGGTAATGATCGGGGATGCGCTCTCACTGTTGGAAACCAAGACTGCCGGCAGCCGATTTCAACCGTTGAGATTTGTTTTGCAAAGTATATTTTATATGAGATATAAAAGTATATATATTATGGTTTCTAAAATGTTTGCAAAAGGTTTTAATTCCCGGGATCCATATAAGTGGAGAGTGCAACACTGTTCCTTGCAGCCGAGGGAGAGGTCCTCTCTTGTCGGGCAGTGTATGATCATTATGGGCTGAGAGGTTAAGTGTAAGACCATTGAGGATAATACCTGATGGGCTAATCTTGCATCTGCCCACAGTCCCTGGGTGTTACAAGGTGGCTTGGCCTAGGGACCACTTAGGGTAAGTGTTGGGCCCATAGAGCCCATTTGATGGGTTTCAGGGGGTGCACTGTCTTAACAGTGTATTCGACCAGGCCTTGTAACAAAGGCTAGGCCGAACCCATGTGGCTGATGTGTAGATCAATTCTTGGGTCCCACGCCATACAGGGAAGCCCAACTGGGCAGTAGTTAGGAAGGTTAAGTGAGCACATAAGCTTGATGGGCCTGAAGCCCATTTCGAACTGGGCTATTTATTTAGTTAATTAAAGGGGCGAATTCTGAGATAGATTAGCAGATAGGATAGGGTCTTAACCCTATCCACTCAGAGAGTCCAGATCTGAATGTGATTCAGATCTAAAAACCTCCTAATGGGATTAGGATAAAGCTAATCTAATATGCAGATAAGATAAGGGTTTATCCTTATCACTAGAAGAGAAGGCTGATCCAAATATGATTTGGATAAGCACCTCCTAATGGGATTAGGAGCTGATCTTTTCAAGTTAACAAAAAGGAGGAGGGGGCAGTAGCCTTGAGAGAGACCAAGAAACACATCAGATCCTCTTTAGTGCTGAAATCAAGAAGAGAGAATTCTGCACCCTGCGAATACTCTCTTGCCGCCTCCCTGCTCTTGCCGCCCTGTTTGCCAGTTCGATCTCCAGCTGTGGGAGAAGTCAAGATTGGATCTTGACATCAGTTCTTTGAGAAAGGATTGAAAAGGAAACTGTGCTCGCGTTCTATCCTACTATTTCTTGCGAAGGACAGAGTTCTTGGAGAAGAACACTGCTGATTCTGCTCCATCCTACACTGCGCCATCTTCAGTGGGAGCAGTCTTTGAATCCTTCCTTTGGCGTGAACACCTTCGTTGGGAGATATTACTTCTCCGTATCAAGTATTATTCTCTCCCATTCCTTTTGGTTCAGTTTAAGGTTCAAGATTGATCCTTGAAAATATGATTTTCTAAATAGGGAATGTGATTCCCAGTTGAAGGGAGAAAAAAAAATTTAGAAATTCGCCCCTTATTCCGCAATCTTTGGGCGTCCATGGGATGGATCTCTCATTCCCTTCACTTTGTAGGTCTCGATCTTGCCATCGGGGCCCTTCTTCCTCTTATAGATCCATTTGCAACCAATTTCTTTTACCCCAGAGGGCGGATCTATGAGAGTCCAAACTCCATTGACCTCCATCGAGTCCATCTCGGCTCTCATGGCCTCCACCCACTTCTGGGAATCTATGTCCAGCATAGCTTCCACGTAAGTCACGGGATCCTCCTCACTAGTCAACGCTTCCACCAGGTAACTATCTTGGTCATAACCATAACGGACCGGTGGCCTGGATACCCGGGGGGATCTTCTAGGTTGGTCACTACCTAGAACTTGTGGGATATCTCCTACTGCTCATGAGCTCTCCTCATCAATAACTATTTCCTGACGATGGGTGTCCAAGATGTAATCGGTCTCTAAGAGGTGTTTTGACTACAAAACACTTTATGCTCACTTGGGTCATAGAATAGATAACCCATTGAATCTTTTGGGTAGCCTATAAATAGACAACGATTGGTCTTGGATTCCAACTTGTTCGCACTCGTTCTTTTAACATGCACAGGACAGCCCTAAATCTTCAAGATTCTGACACTTGGTTTCTTTCCGGTCCAGAGTTTATATGGAGTTTTCGCAACCGATTTGGTTGGAACCCGATTCAGCACATAGATAGCAATCTCTAATGCATATCCTCAAAAGGATGTGGGTAACTCCGAGTGTATGAGAAGTGACCGGACCATGTCCAACAAGGTCCTATTCCTCCTCTCTGAAACATCATTGAGTTATGATGTAGCAGGAGGAGCTAATTGTGATACTATCCCGTTGACCTTCATGTAGTCCCTAAATTCGTCAGAGAGATACTCACCACCTCAATCCGATCGAAAGGCCTTAATTTCTCTCCCTATTTATTTCTTGACTTCTTGTCTGAACTCTTTGAACCTTTCAAAGGATTCAAACTTATGTCTCATTAGGTACATGTAACCGTACCGAGAATAATCATCAGTAAAAATAATGAAGTACATGTGTTGGTTACGAGTCCTAATACTCAGGAGACCACATACATCAGTATGTATAAGGTCAAGTGTGCCTGTACATCTTTCAGGCTTACCGTTAAATGGTCATTTTGTCATCTTGCCTTGGAGGCAAGGCACACAAGTGGGAAGATCTTCTACGGTTAAAAAAATCCAAAGGACTATCCTTTACCAGCCTTATGATTTGGTCAATACTGATATGGTTAAGTCGGTAATGCCATAGGCACGTGGGACTAATTGTATCATGAGTTCTTTTCTTGGGGTTTTTGACCGACATAGTTTTGGTTAAGTTAGTTTCTAGAGAAAGATGTAGAACATAGAGACCGTTCTCCAGTTCCCCGCATGCGATGAATTTATTGTTCCGTTTAATAGTAATCATATTACTTAAATAAACAGTATATCCATCAGCACACAGTTTAGAAACAGAAATCAAATTTCTTCTTAAGTTCTGTACATAAAGACAATCTTTAAGTACAAGAATTCATTCTCTAAAATCTAATTCTACAGTTCCTATTGCCGCAGCTGCAACACTTGCAGTCATTCCCAAGAAAAGCATCACTTCCCCTTCACTCAGCCTTCTACGAACTTTGAACCCCTGTAGTGAATTACACGCATGAGTTAAAGCCCCGGAGTCAACACACCAGGACACAGAAGTGACTAACAAATTAATCTCTATGACACAAGTTTCAAAGTTACCTTTCTTAGATTCCAGGTAGGCGGAACAGTTCCTCTTCCAGTGGTTAGCCTGCTTGCAGAAGTGACAAGCATCGGATGCTTTGTTTTTCTTCTACTTCTTAGGTTTGGCTGCTTTCTTCTGGGGCTTCCTTGCCTTCCTCTTTTTCTTGCCCAATTTTCTAGTTTCAACAAGCATAGCCACAAGCTCATCCTTTTTTATCAAATCCTCGGCCCTCTGCAACATATTGCTGAGTTCCTGGACGCTGACATTCAACTTGTTCATATTGTAGTTCATTATGAACGGATTAAAGGAAGCAGGCAGAGAATTAAGGATGGCATCTACTTGCATGGCAAGATCTAGCCCGGATCCAAGGGCTTCAATCTTGTTGATGTAGCCCATCATCCGAAGACAATGGTCATGAACTTTCTGCCCATTGGACATCTGCGCGGCCATGAACAACTTCAAGACCTTCTGCCAAGTAGAACGATTTTGCTCTTCGTACATCATCTTTAAACTATCCAATATGTCCTTGGCTAGTTCAATCTGATCGAACTGCCTCTGTATTGGATTGTCCAGGGAGGCAATGACATAGCAACGGGCTCGGGAGTTTTTATCCTCTTGAAATTCCCTCCTTCGGGCCTCAGAAGCCCGATCACCCGGATGCTCTGGGGCAGGATTTTTAACTACCTTATCCAACTTCTCAAAAGTTAAGACCAGCATAAGGTTTTTGTACCAGTCAACATAGTTTAGGCCCTTAATCTATGTTCCATTTCCATTTGTTCATCTCTGAGATTTCCCTCCTATCTCAGTGACGGAGACGGCGAAGATGTCTCTGGAAATGTGGGAAATCACATAGGGTGCATGGAGTCAACTGTTTTATCTGCATAACCCCACCACCTTTCTGTGATGGACCATATCCACTCACCGTATGAGTTTCCCTTTGGCCTCTATCAGACAAGGTTTAGAGTCATTTTTAGGTAAACCTTTCTGTCCAGTAAGTGCTCACCCATCATATTTTGGTTATGCCAAGGTACCATGAGAGAGTTCCATTTTCTGGTGAAGCCCCTCTCACATCGGTCTATGATGCCCCTATCATCTTATGAAACACTCTGACAGACCCAACAGCAAATGAATAGCCCAATTTTATGGTGCATTTCCTCATTACTGAAGGATCCATCAACGTGTTAATGACGGAAGGCCTTTAGAGAGTTCATCACATGAATCTTCCTATCACACGCACCCATATTTGTTAGAGGGAACAAAATTTTACGCCCTAGTTAATTTAGGTCAAATCAAAGTGGCTCCCACTGACTTTCATAAAGTTGGATTTATGGTGGCCAAATTCAGCTAGGGTTTCTGCACGTGTCCCTTTTCAAGGTTGTGGGGCCTACCATGAATGGAAGGGGTCATCCAATGACCTCATGGGACACCATGGCAATGATGTACATTCAGCCATGGTGTGCGCAAGAGCCACTGACGTATCATCATGGGCCATGTGTTTATGGCCCATGGTCGCATCACATCAAACATCCACACATCACAAGAAATGGAAGAATTGATCCAATCAATTAACTACTGTAAAGCCCATTAATTAGCCTGTTTAAAGTCCATAATATTAACCATTAATATCATCTAGGTATATGGGCTGAATTGCAGTTAGCAGTTTGGCTCATATAGCTTTTATGTAAAACTAAGCTTTTGCAGTTTTAACCCCATAAAACTAGGATTTATAGGTTGGGCCGAATTGGTTCTTCCAATTAAAAATTGATTTCAGACTTGGAAGTGGAAAATAATAGGACTGAATACAGCCCCTTTCGAACCCTAGATTTGGTCCAAACAGTTTTGGTCCAATCTTGTCCGAAATGGTCCAAAAACAATTTTTAATTCAAGAAACAATTCAATGAAAGATCTGAAATTAAAATTCCAAATTTTTGACAATCAAAAACAGATCAGGACTGTTTGTGCAACCTGCAAAACAGAGGTCAGTAATTAGGGTTGCAGTTTCCCAAACTGCAAAAACGCAGATAGCGAACTCTTCATTTGCAAATCCCTAGCACCGCCGTCTTCTCCATCAAGAAAATAAAAAAATAGAAATCCTATTTCTATAAATTAATTACATTCTTGATTGAAACCTATACATCCGGTCTAGAAAGATAAAAAAAAATATTTTACAGACCATAATGAATAGAAACTGCAAATAACAGGTGCGCAGACATTCTACGCCAAATCTGATCTTCGAACTATTAGGCAGTTTTGTATGCCCTTAGCTTCAATCAAGATGATGTACTTTATGAATTTATTGTAAATGAATAAAAGTGCATATTTGATTCATGTTCCCTTGGTATGTTTCTGTGTAATACCCTTAAACTGGACACTTAATGAGACTCGTTTTAGTTTAGAATGTTCATAGCCAGTGGGTCGATCTGGGGAGACCTATCCTGACAAGGCTGACACCGTGGTGCCACCAAGTCGGTTCGGGTGGCCTGTCTCAGCTGCCAAGGTGAGACCCTAGGCACATATGGTGTAGGATTAATTGAATCTTTGAACTGGACCAGATTTCCAGTATTCCCCTGAACCTTGGAGATTGATGGGCAAAACTGGAAAGTTACACCCGACCCCTAGACTCGATTATGATACTACACTAGGTGTTGGATTGGGCTATCTTTGATATACCATTCAATGAGATCCTTAGCGGGGGTCAAAACTTGGGTATGTTGGGACAGTCTGAGAATTCATCTGTGTGGGTGATCATAGTGATAGGATCAGCCCCTTTGTCGGACAAAGGTAATGATCGGGGATGCACTCTCTCTGATGGTAACCAAGACTACCGGCAGCCGATTTCAATCGTTTAGATTTGTTTTGCAAAATATATTTTATATGAGATATAAAAGTATATATATTATGGTTTTGAAATGATTTACAAAAGGTTTTAATTCCCAGGATCCATATAGGCAGAGAGTGCAACACTGTTCCTTGCAGCCGAAGGAGAGGTACTCTCTTATCGAGCAGTGTATGATCATTATGGGCTGAGAGGTTAAGTGTATGATCGTTGAGGAAAATACTTGATGAGCTAAACTTGCATCTACCCATAGTCCCTGGGTGTTACAAGGTGGCTTGGCCCAAGGACCACTTAGGGTAAGTGCTGGGCCAATAGAGCCCATTTGATGGATTTCAGGGGGTGCACTATCCATAACAGTGTATTTGGCCAAGCCTTATAATAAAGGCTAGGCCAAACCCATGTGGCTGATGTGTAGATCAATGTTTGGGTCCCATGCCATACAAGGAAGCCCAACTGGGTAGTAGTTTGGAAGGGGTGAATTCTGAGATGGATCAACTGATAGGATTGGGCCTAGACCCTATCCACTTAGAGAGTCCAAGATCTAAATAAGATTTAGATCTGGAAGCCTCCTAATTAGATTAGGAGATGGCTGATATGATCTGTAGATAAGATAAGGGTTATCCCTTATCACTTAAAGGGACTTCTAATCCAAATATGATTTGGATTAGCAACTCCTAATGGGATTAGGAGATAATCCCTTTAAGATTATAAAAGGAGGAGGGGGCGGCAGCCTTTAGACATGCAACCAACAAACTCTTGTCTTCAGGGCTGAAATCACAAGAAGAGAGAATTTTGCACCCTGCGAATACTCTCTTGCTGCATCCTTCCTGCAGTCGCCACGTTGGCATTCACGAACATGATGGGTAAGCACTCACTAGACAGAAAGGTTTACCTAAAAATGGCTCTGAACCTTGTCTGACAGAGGCAAAAGGGAAAACTCATATGATGAGTGGATATGATCCTTCACAGAAAGGTGGTGGGGTTATGCAACTGAAACAGTTGGCTCCATGCACCCTATGTGATTTCCCACATTTCCAGAGACAACTCGTAGTCTCTATCACTATGAAGGAGGGAAATCTCAGTGATGTATAAATAGAAATGGAACGTAGATTAAAATCCATATCTATGTAATGAACATGAATCAAATTAGGTTGTGGACTGATGTTTGCTTTTTTATCAGAAAATGGCAAACGGATCATTTGCAAAGCTTCTTGACGACAACAAGTTTAAGGACCCAAACTATGCCGATTGGTACAGGAACCTTATGCTGGTTCTAGCTTCAAAAAAGCTAGACAAAGTGGCAAAGAATCCTGCCCCAGAGCGTCCGGGCGATAAGGCTTCTGAGGCCCGAAGGAGAGGCTATCAGGAATGGGAGGAGAAAATATCCCTTGCCCGGTGTTACATCATTGCCTCCTTGGACAACCCAATACAGAGGTAGTTCGATCAGATCGAACTAGCCAAGGACATAATGGACAGACTCAGGACGATGTATGAAGAGCAGAATCGATCTACTCGACAAAAGGTCTTGAAACAGTTCATGACCGCACAAATGACCAATGGCCAACAAGTTCATGACCATTGTCTTTGGATGATGGAATATATCAACGAATTGGAGGTTCTTGGATCCGGGCTGGACCTTGTGACATAGATAGATGCTATCCTTAATTCTTTGCCTCCTTCTTTTAATCTGTTCATTATGAACTATAACATGAACAAGCTGAATGTCAGCTTGCAAGAGCTCAGTAATATGTTGCAAAGAGCCGAAAAACTGATTAGAAAGGATGAGCCTGTAGCTATGCTTGTTGAAGCTAGCAAGATAGGAAAGAGAAAGAGGAAGGCAAAGAAACCTCAGAAGAAAGCCACTAAGAGTAAGAAGCAGAAGAAAGACAAAGCATCGGATGCCTGTCACTTCTGCAAGAAGTCCAGCCACTAGAAAAGGAATTGTCCTGCCTATTTGGAATCCAAGAGAGGTAATTTCGAAACTTGTGTTATTGAAACCAATTTATTGGTAGCTTCTGCGTCCTGGTGTATTGACTCTGGGGCTTCAACTCATGCGTGTAACTCACTATAGGGGTTCAAGGTAAGTAGAAGGCTGAGTGAAGGAAAAGTCACACTCTACTTGGGGACTACTGCAACTGTTGCAGCCACGGCCATAGGAACCGTGGAGTTACTTTTTAGAGAAGGAACAATTGTACTAAAAGATTGTCTTTATGTACAAACAGGTGGGAAGACCTTCTACAGTTAGAAAATCCAAAGGACCATCCTTTACCAACCTTGTGATTCGATCAACACCGATGTGGCCAAGTCGATAATGCCATAGACACGTGGGATTAACTGTATCACAGGCTCTCTTCTTGGGGATTTTAGCCGACGTAGTTTCGGTTATGTTAGTTTCTAGAGAAGGATGTAGAACATAGAGACCGTTCTCTAGTTCCCCATATGCGATGAATCTGTTATTTCTTTTAATAGTAATCGTATTACTAAAGAAGACAGAATAACCATCTGCACACAGTTTTGAAACAGAAATCAAATTTCTCCTTAAATTTTGTACATAAAGACAATCTTTTAGTACAATAATTCCTTCTCTAAAAATTAACTCCATAGTTCCTATAGCCACGACTGCAACAGTGGCAGTAGTCCCCAAGTAGATAGTGACTTCTTCTTCACTCAGCCTTCTGCTTACCTTGAACCCTACAATGACTTACATGCATGAGTTGAAGCCCCAGAGTCAATACACCAGGACGCAGAAGCTATCAATAAATTGGTTTCTATAACACAAGTTTCAAAATTACCTCTCTTGGATACTAGGTAGGCAGGACAATTCCGTTTCTAGTGACCGGTCTTCTTGCAGAAGTGACAAGCATCTAATGATTTGTCTTTCTTCTGCTTCTTACCCTTAGTGGCTTTCTTCTGAGGCTTCTATGCCTTCCTCTTTCTTTTGCCTGTCTTCCTAGCTTCAACAAGCATAGCTACAGGCTCATCCTTTCTAATCAGTTTTTCGGCTCTTTGCAACATATTGCTGAGCTCTTGCAAGCTGACATTCAGCTTGTTCATGTTATAGTTCATGATGAACGGATTAAAGAAAGGAGGCAAAGAATTAAGGATAGCATCTATCAGGGTCGCAAGGTCCAGCCCGGATCCAAGAGCCTCCAGTTCATTGATGTATCCCATCATCCAAAGACAATGGTCGTGAACTTGTTGGCCCTTGGACATTTGTGCGGTCATGAACTATTTCAAGACCTTTTGTCGAGTAGAATGATTCTGCTCTTCATACATCGTCCTGAGACTGTCCAATATGTTCTTGGCAAGTTCGATCTGATCGAACTGCCTCTGTATTGGGTTGTCCAAGGAGACAATGATGTAACACTGGGCAAGGGAGTTTTTCTCCTCCCATTCCTGGTAGTCTCTCCTTCGGGCCTTAGAAGCCCTGTCACCCGGATGCTCGGGGGCAGGATTCTTTGCCACTTTGTCCAGCTTTTCAGAAGCTAGGACCAGCATAAGGTTCCTGTAATAGTCGACATAGTTTGGGCCCTTAAGCTTGTTGTCATCAAGAAGCTTTGCAAATGATCCATTTGCCATTTTCTGATAAAAGAGCAAACACCAGTCCATAACCTAATTTGATCATGTTTATTTCATAGATATGGATTTTAATCTACGATCCATTTCCATTTATGCATCTCTGAGATTTCCCTCCTTTCTTAGTGACGGAGACTACGGGTTGTCTCTGGAAATGTGGGAAATCACATAGGGTACATGGAGCCAACTGTTTCAGCTGCATAACCCCACCACCTTTCTGTGAAGGATCATATCCACTCATCATATGAGTTTTCCCTTTGGCCTCTGTCAGACAAGGTTCAGGGCCATTTTCAGGTAAACCTTTCTGTCTAGTGAGTGCTCACCCATCATGTTCGTGAATGCCAAGGTACTGTGAGAGAGTTTCATTTTCTAGTGAAGCCCTCCCACATTGGTCTATGACGCCCCTATCATCTAATGAAACACTCAGACAAGTCCAACAGCAAATGGATAGCCCATTTTCTGGTGCGTTTCCTCATTACTGAAAGACCCATCCTCATGCTAATGATGGAAGGCCTTTTGAGAGTTCATCATATGAATCTCCATATCACATGCACTCATATTAACTAGAGGGAACAGTTACTACGCCCTAGTTTGATTTAGGTCAAACCAAAGTGGCTCCCACTGACTTTCATAAAGTCAGATTTCAGTGGGCCTTTAATCGGCTAGGGTTCCGCACGTAACCTCTTGATGAGGTATGGGGCCCACCACTAAGGGAGGTCATCCAATGACCAAAAGGGACACCATGGCAATGATGTGCATTCAGCCATGGTGTGCGCAAGAGCCACTATCGAATGAGCATGGACCAAACACTTATAGCCCATGTACATAGCACATCACACATCCATACATCTCATGTAGGGATAAATTGATCCAATCAATTAATTATCTGTAAGGCCCATTGGAAGCCCGTTTTAAATTCATAATATTAATCATTAATAATATCTAGGTATATGGGCTGAATTAGGGTTACCTAGTTCGGCCCATACAGCTTTATCCTTTGAAGTGGGCTTTTAGCAGTTTTAACTATTTAAAATTGGGCCTTTACAGGTTGGGCCGAATTAACTATTTAATTAAATATCAATCATCAGGCCCATTAGTGGGAAAATTAGGGCTGACTTTCAGCCTTGATTAAATCCTAGATTTGGTCCAAATAGTTTGAACCAATCTTGGTTCGAATGGGTCTAGGGTTTAATCTTTAATTAAATCTTTAATTCAAGCAAATAATCTAAAATTAAATAACTGATAAAAGAAAATCAAGAATCAGTTAAACAGGGTTGTTCGCACAATCCATCCTGCAAAATAGAGGTTAGATCACAATTTTGCAGTTTCATAAACTGCAAATCGCAGATAGCGAATGTCCCATCTGCAAAATCTCCTTCTCTACGAAATCTCCCTTTCTGCGCTGCCATTTTCGATCCAAAAATAAAAATAAATAGAAATCCTATTTCTATTAATAATTACATCAGATCGAATGCCTAGACACTGAGTCTAAAAATTAAAAAAAAATATTTACAGACCAAATGTAATAAATAAATTCAAGAAACTCCAAATCTTGCAGTTCTCCCTGCGCAAACCAAGAATTTGATCTCCTCTTGTACGAACAGCCCATAAATCAAGAAAATCATAAAGAACTAGTCTAAACAATAATCAGATTTATATAAAATTAATTTTAGATTATTTTCCCATTAATTTTGGGAACAAATTTTCCAAAACCCATATCTGCGCAAATTGGGTAGAACGCCTTCTCCCTATTTGCGTAGGTTCAGATATGAAACAGAATGGTTCAAGATTTGAACCTGGATCTGATACCACTGAAGGGATAGGAAATCCATCACATGGACGCCCAAAAATTTCAGAATAAGGAGGCGAATTTCACAATCTTTGGAAGTCTATGTGATGGATTTCCTATCCCTTCATGGTTATGACCAAGATAGTTACCTGGTGGAAACCTTGACTAGTGAGGAGGATCCCGTGACTTACATGGAAGCTATGTTGGACATAGATTTCCAGTAGTGGGTGGAGGCGATGAGAGCAGAGATGGACTCAATGGAGACCAATGGAGTCTGAACTCTAGTAGATCCACCCTCCGAGGTAAAAGCAATCGATTGCAAATGGATTTACTAGAGGAAGAAGGGCCCCGATGGTAGGGTTGAGACCTTCAAAGCTCATCTGGTGGCGAAAGGGTACACTTAGAAAGAGGGCATCGATTATGAGGAATCCTTTTTGCCTGTAGCCATGCTTAAATTCATTAGGATCCTACTAGCTGTAGCAGCATACCATGATTATGAGATTTGGCAGATGGAGGTCAAAACTGCATTCCTGAACGGAGATCTTACTGAAGATATCTACATGCAGCAGCCGCAAGGCTTCATTGTTGCAGGTCAGGAAAACATGGTATGTAAACTTAATAGATCCATTTATGGACTTAAGCAAGTTTCTAGAAGTTGGAACATCCATTTTGACTCTACTATCAAATCGTTTGACTTTGAGCAGAATCCGGATGAACCCTGTGTCTACAGGAAGTACAGTGGAGATAAGGTTACCTTCTTTGTTCTGTATGTAGATGACATTCTACTCATTGGGAATGATGTAGGAATGTTAACTACGGTGAAAGTATGGCTTTCACAGCAATTCTCCATGAAAGATCTTGGAGAAGCCTTCTTATATACTGGGTCTTCGACTCTATAGAGATAGATCGAAGCGGATAATATGATTATCCCAATCTGCCTACATTGACAAAATAGTCAAGAGATACAAGATGGAAAACTCCAAGAAAGGAAATGTTCCTTTCAGGCACGGAGTCACTCTCTCCAAGATCTAAATAAGATTTAGATCTGGAAGCCTCCTAATTAGATTAGGAGATGGCTGATCTGATCTGCAGATAAGATAAGGGTTATCCCTTATCACTTAAAGGGACTTCTAATCCAATTATGATTTGGATTATCAACTCCTAATGGGATTAGAAGCTGATCCCTTTAAGATTATAAAAGGATGAGGGGGCAGCAGCCTTTAGACATGCAACCAACAAACTCTTGTCTTCAGGGATGAAATCACAAGAAGAGAGATTTCTGCATCCTATGAATACTCTCTTGCTGCCTCCTTCCTGCAGCCGCCACCTACAGTAGTTTGATCTCCTACTCTCTACAGGAATAATCAAGATTTGATCTTGATACCAGTCTTTTGGGAAAAGATTGATTGGATTTGTACTCACAACCCATCCTATTGATTCTTGCGAAGGGTCAAGTTCTTTTGGAAGAACATTGCCGATTTTGCTCCATCCTACACTGCGCCATCTTCAGTGGGAGCAGATTTTGGATCCTTCCTTGGGCGTAAACACCTCCATTGGGAGATATTGTTTCTCTGTATCAGGTACTTCCTCCCTCTTACTCCTTTTGGTTCAGATCTGGTTTGGTTAATGGTTTAAGATTGATCCTTGAAAAATATGTTTTTCTAAAATAGGGAATTCGATTCCCTACAAAGATGGAAGAAATTTTTGAAATTCGCCCAGTCCATTCCGCAACATTTGGGCATCCATGTGATGGATATCCTATCCCTTCACGAACTCCATGTATGAATAGTCCATTAAATAAAAAATAAAACAAAAATAGTTCTAAATTAAATTACAGATTTACCCCATACAATAAACACTTTCTTGAAATAAAACTGCAATCTGCGCAATACCTGGATAGAACAGCTTCTACCGAATTGCACAGGTTCAGATCTGATTTCTTGGTTCAAGATTTGAACCTGTGGCTCTAATACCACTGAAAGGAGGGAGAAATCCATCGTATGGACGCCAAGAAAGAAGCGGAATAGGTGGGCGAATTTCATAAATTTTTCTCCCTTCAATCAACTGGGAATCGTATTCCCTTATTTTAGAATCAATTATTCAAGGATCTACTCGAACCAAACCAAACCAGATCTGAACCAAAGATCAAGGGAAGGGTTATACCTGATACGGAGAATCAAAATCTCCCAACGTTGATGTTCACACCCAAAGATAAATCCAAGATCTACTCCCGCTGAAGATGACACAGCGATGGTGGGGCAGAACGAATAGTGTACGTCCTACGTACCGAACTCTTCGCAAGAATCCGTTGGAGGCTTAGAGCACCAAACCAAATCTGTCTTTCAGCAAAGACTGATCTAAAAAACCAGCTTCTTGATCTTCCCTTCAGTGGAGTTTGAACCAATCAGTAAGGTGGTGGTGGCTGGAGGAGTCCCTAAGGCTGAAAATAGCGTGGATGCAGATTTCAGCTTAGGAAGATGAGATCCTACCTTAGATTGCAGAAGATGTTACTGCAAAACCCTAGGTCAAATTCTTGTCATTCAAGATCAGGGTTTCCTCCTTTCTTAGTGATTAAGAAATCTCCTAATCCCATTAGGAGTTATCTCAATCCAAATCAGTATTTGGATAGGGGATAATCTTAATCCTATCTTCAGATTAGGTCAGCCCACTCCTAATCTTATCAGGAGGTTACCAGATTCAAATCACATTTGAATTTGGTCTCCAAGAGTGGATAGGGTTAGAACCCTAATCCTTTAGCTAACCCTAATCCTAGATACGTCCCCTTAAGTGGGTAACCATATCAGCCTAGGCTAAATGGGCTTTAGGCCCAATAAGTAATCAGTGCTCAATAAGTTTCCAAACTATTGCCCAGTTGGGCTTCTTTGTATGGTGTGGGATCCAAGCATTGATCTACACATCAGCCACATGGGTTCGGCCCAGCCTTTATTACAAGGCCTAGCCGAATTCACTGGAGAGCCCACCCAGTAACCCCTTGAGCCCATCACATGAACTCTATGGGCCCAACACTTACACTAAGTGGTCCCTGGGCCAAGCCATCTTATAAAATCCCAGGGACTGTGGGCAAATGCAAGATTATCCTATCAGGTGTAACCCTAAATGGCTTTACACTTAACCTTTTAGCCCATAATGATCAAACACTGCTCAACAAGAGAGGACCTCTCCCTCGGCTGTAAGGAACAGTGTTGCACTCTCTGCTCACATGGATCCCGGGAATTAAAACCATTTGCAAACATTTTGAAATTGTATATGTATATATATCATATCTATAAAATTTGCAAAACAAAATCCCAACGATTGAAATCAACTTTTGGCAGTTTGGTTTCCATCAGAGAGAGTGCATCCCCGATCATTACCTTTGTCTGACAAAGGGGCTGATCCTATCACTATGATCACCCACTCAGATGATTTCTCAGACTGTCCCAACATACCCAGGTTTTGACCCCCGCTAAGGATCTCACTGATTGGCATATCAAAGACAGCCCAATCCAACACCTAGTGCAGTATCATAATCGAGTCTAGGGGTCAGGTGTAACTTTCCAATTTTTCCCATCAATCTCCAAGGTCCAGGGAAATACTGGAAACCTGGTCCGATTCAAGGATTCAAGTAATTCTACACTGAATGTGCCTTAGGTCTCACCCTGGCGGCTGAGACAAGCCACCCCAACACTTGGTAGCACACCTGTGTCAGCCTTGGTAGGATAAATCTCCCCAGACTTATCCAATGGCTTTGAATGTTCTAAACTAACACGAGTCTCATTAAGTGTCCAGTTTAAGGGTCTTACATAGAAATATACCACACAACATGAATCAAACATGTACTTTATTTATTTACACTAAATGTCAAAAGTACATCAAAACTGATTAGAGCTAAGGGAATACAAAACTGTCTAACAACTCATGCATAAGAAAAGAAAAGGCTGACGTGTTAAAGGGTAATAACCTTGGCTTCATCATCCCGAAGATAAGGGGATGCTTTCCTGATAGTCAGGTTCAACTCCCCCAACTTGACCCAAACAACCACTTGGTCATGGTGAGCCTAGAAATAATATATGCCCGACTCTTGAGGGTGTAGTCTCAACACAAACATGCCTCAGAAGATCTTTTCAGTCAGCTCAACATTCTAGAGTTGAGTCGTCACCAGCGCTGTTATTATGGTCCTGAGGGTGTTAGGGGCTAGCTAGCTTATTGTCATACCACTTCAACAGCTTGGGGATGAGGGAAGGAAGAGGAAACCTAAGGCCGAACTCTAAGTAATGTTGGAAGACATAGATTTCACCCTCCTTCGGAACCCATGGCCGATCACGAGTGCATGGGACCCTAAGCCTACAGTCCTTAGGGATATAATACTTCTTAGCAAGGACCTTTCATGCATGCATTAATTCAAACACATCAAGGGCATCAATTCAAATCTGAATTGATTACCAACTGAATTGTGCAAGTTATCTCTAACCTTGCATGCAATTCAGTTCTTGAATAGTAAATCTGAATTCCTAGAGTCTCTCTCAAGCACTCTAGAAATTCCAAGCATTAGATCAAATCAGCCAACCTGAAAATTGAAGATCTGAATTCTTTCTCAAGTAGTTCAGATCTTACAAATCTCATATCTGAGATTTCAGATATGAGTTTGTGAGAGATAAAATTGGTCAATCTGATATAGAATTCACACTCTATTCAAGAAACAACAAGAAGAGATCTGGTCTACTCGAATGATAAAGAAATTTGATTACTCAATCTGAAATTTTACAGCATTGATTACAACAAGAAAGAATGAAAGAGAGGAAGAGAAAATTACATAGATAGAAGCTGAATTCGAACTCAAGAAAATAAAAACTAAGTAGAAATAAAACGAAGGATCTCTCAATCAAATTTTCCCCAAATTCGATCTCACCTTCTTCTCTTCTTCCTTGCTTGAATCTCTTCAGCCCTTCTCCTTCTTGCGCCTAGCTCCTTCTTCTCTCTTCTCTTCAAGGAATTCGAACCCCAAAGGAATGGAGAGCCTTGAATTTGGGCAAATGAACACCTCTCCCCCCTCTAGAGGCCTCCTTATATAGGCTTTCAAGGAAGCTCTTGCCTCTTCTTTAAGCCTCTAGAATTGGGTGTATTACACCCCTCTTGAACCTTCTAGAGTGCTCCCTCATTCTCTTCAAGAAACTTCTAGGAGTTTCCACCCCTAACTCCCTTTGGGCTGCTACTTGGGCTGCAACTTAGCTTTCTTTTGAGCACATGTTGGCTACACTCTAGGCTGTTCTTTGGGTTGAAAATGGGCCTCCTCTTTGCTGGGCCAAAATTTCCTTCTTGCTAGGCTTCTTTCCTTGGGTTTTCCCAAGAGTTAGCTAGCACTACTTGGACCGAATGATACTCCCTTTCTCTCATGGCTGGGCTGGGCTGAATTTGATAAAATTTTGGCTTTCTATTCTTGCTTTTTGCCTTCATCTCCTTGAGTTGGTTGCCCCTGAAATCTTTCTTGCAATCAAGCTAAAATAGGGCAAAATTTTATTAAAGTGGCATAAAACTCCATGCAAAGACCTCATAAATTATAGGTAAATTATGTGCTTGTCACTTCTAATCCAGTAGCCACAGAGCGACTGTCTTAACGACCCAATTTGGTGACCAACACGTGTTGCTTGCCTTGGGAAGATGAAGCGATGCCGAGCGAGTCAACTGGTCTACTCACCGAGTCAAGCAGTTCGCCTAGCGATCTTGAAGTAGAAATAGCGCGGCCCGACCAACTCGATGCTTGTCTCACGTATGGATATGATGTGATGATCCATCTTACGCATAGTTATGACCCGAAACCCATCTTGGAAATGATCCTAACCCACTACCATGGGACCCATAGCACGCACGGTCTACCCCCTGCGTCAAGACCTATCTCCCTTACAACCCTCATCCTGTCAGTAATAGCATCCATCCTGTGCATGGCCACAGCGTACCAACCGTACTATGCACGATAGTCTCCGGCCGAGGCCGACGCCTTGCACAGACCCACCATGATACTAGTAAAAAACATGACCAGGGGCACGTATGTCTTGTATCCGTATATAGCATAGTATCGAGCTCTAGAAGTTGAGGTTGATGCCTCCATGCCACCATTCCCCTTCAACACTGCTAAGAGGCAGAATCAAAGCTGTCACCATGCTTAAAGACAAAATACCTCCTCGTCTGACCGAAGTCGAAGCCGAAGCTGAGGCCCTCATCAAATAAAGCCACCTAGCGTCTCCTGACAAAGATAGCACACTCTCTTCGGCCGAGGGTGAGGTCACTTCACGAACCCTCGTTGTGGCCTCGAGAGTGGGGAGCAAATGATGTAGATGCTCATGGCAGACCAATAGTGTGCCCACACATGGCAGAGGGTGGCATACAGTGTAGACCCAATAGGGACATTACACAGAGCAAAAGCCGATGTGCAACACGGGCCCAATGGCACAGCCGCACGCGGTGACCTTGGGTAGCCACGCACACAAGGCCGAACTGCATCTTGGCCGTCCATGCACACCTACCTCCAGGCGGCCTCAAGTATAAATAGGGGGTGACCCCTCTAAGGTGAGGGATCTAGACTCTCTGCTACTTGGTGTTCAATCACTTCACTTGTGACCTTACCTAAGGTATCCTAACTCAGACCTCGTCCACCTCCCATCGCACTTTTGCTTCCTAATGAGATACTTCCTTGGTGTTCAATCACTGATCATGTTTGAATGGAAGATGTAATGATAGAGACTCAGAAGGCAAAGCCTAATGAGATACTTCCTAGAAGCCAAGCTGTTGGTAATGCTTCAACATTTTAAAAACCAATAAAAAACAAAGGAAAAAAAATGCTTTTACGTCTGAAATTGCTTCTTCCTCATGGTGGAACAGAGTGATCAATCATGATCAGTTTTATATCTTGGATGGTTCATCTCCCATTCACGAGTTTGTATCTTAACTAATAAGATAAAGTTCCAAATATACTCTTTTTGTATAAATTCATTAAAATTATAAAGATCACAATTCTATACTTTTGTTTTAGGCCAACTGAAATAATGGAGTGATAGCCCTTGCAAAGCAGGGGCCCCTCCGCTAGTTTCTGAACAATAATGCAACCATTTTCTGGAAATTAATATATAATCTCCATGAAATGTATGAATGAAACAAGTATTGCTTTAAAGTGGCGATCCTGATTGTTGCTATTTTATATTTTAATTGGAATATAACCATGATTTTTTAAAGAATCGTGACTATAGATTGAAACAATTAGCTATGGTTTTGAAAGGAATTGTTGCTATAGATTCTAGTTTTCAGCCATGGTTTGTTAAAAACCGTAGCAATAGGTTAAAGTATTTAGCTTCAGTTTTGTAGAAAAATCGTAGTTATAGGTTGTTACATCTAACTACGGTTTTACAAGAAATCGTGGTTATAAATTGCACCTTTTAGCCATGGTTTGTGAAAAAACTGTAGTTATAGGTTAAGTATTTAGCTTTGGTTTTGAAAAAACTGTAGGTATAAGTTGACACATCTAGCTACGATTTTGTAATAAACTATGGTTGCGAATGGAAGACTTTAACTACGGTTTTGTGAAAACTGTGGTTTTAGATTTTGATATATAGCTATAAATAATTTAAAAAACCGTAGCTATATCCACCTTTTAGCTACAGTTTAATTTGTGGCTAAAAGGCTTATATGGGCTATGGCCACAAATTAGTTGAACTGTAGCCGTTGGCTATAACCACGTGAACATAGGCTACGTTTTTTTTGTCTATAGCTAAACCGTAGATATAGGCCTTGAACTATGGTTTTTTTGACCTTTAGCTATGATTTTGTCTGTAGCTAAAGGTCATATTCCTTGTAGTGGTTTGTAGTGGTTTCTAGTTATTTCTTAACACCCGGCATGAAAATTTCTCATTACATCCTTTGTTAACATTTTGCGTTTCCCTATTTAATTATTTATTTTTAAGAGCGTTCTATATGTCCTTTATGACAGTAGAAATCAATATTTTTTCATTTAATCCTCATAATTCCAACGTTCTTCATGGCATCAAATTGTTTATGATAATAAAAATTATTTAATTTTTCAAATTAGTCATTTCGCATCAAAGTCCCTTATAGTAGAGAAAACATTTTATTTTTAAATTAATCATCTTAATTTTCAAAGTACCTTGTGGTAGAAAAATCATTAAAATTTTAATTAATCATCTTAGTTTCTAAAGTCCATTCAAACACCGAAATCCCTTGTAGCACCAAAGTCCCCCGTGGCATCAAAGTCTCTTGTCTCGTGGTAAAGAAATAAATGATTTTTTAATTAATTTGTTTAATTTTAAAGTCCTTTATGGTAAGAAAAACCTTAATTTTTCAATTAGTTATATCAGTTGCAAAGTCCCTCGAGTCATTAAAGTTCCTTAGAGCATCAAAATCCATTGCAACATTAAAGTCTCTTGCCTTGTAGCAAAGAAATAATTATTCGTTTAATTTTAAAGTCCTTCATGGTAGAAAAATCTTTAAATTTTTAATTAATCATTTCAATTTCAAAGCCCCTCGAGGTATTAAAGACCCTTATGGCATCAAAGTCCTTGTGACATAAAAGTTTATTGCCTCGCATCAAAGAAATCAAGAGTTTCTCCTTTAATCATCTTAGTTCGTGTTGTCGGAATAGAGTTCCTTGTTTCACAAGCAATTTTGGCACAAAGAGCAACAACCCTTTTGTCAATCACGATTTGCACTTCTCTGGGGCGTTCTTTTGAGATAATAGGGAGAGAGGAAAGTAGTTCCTTCCGAGTGAGGTTCAAAGGATCCACGTAAGAGTCTCCCACAATCAAGAACATCTTTAGCGCATAAGAAATAGCTGATCAAGCTTTCTTCGACATTTTTGGACCCTTTGTTGACCCAACGGGTGTCTAAGATTCCCTCCGGTTCCATAATCAAATCACCATCTTCAGTCAGTGGAGGTAACTCAGTACTAGCAGCAATTGTTTCACCCAATTTCTTCTTTAGAAGGGACACATGAAAGACCGGGTGAATGCGAGAACCTTGTGGAAGCTTGAGCTTGTAGGCCACCTTTCCAAGTTTTTCTTCAATCTGATATGGCCCATAGAACCTGCTTGCAAGCTTTTGATAGGCTCTTTTAAACACAGATTGCTGGCGGTAGGGATGAAGCTTCAAAAACACAAGTCCCCCACTTGGTATTCAATGTCCTGGCGTTTGGCATCTGCTAATTGTTTTATTTGATTGTTCGCTATACGTAAATTTCCCTTAAGTTGTTGTAGCAAGGCATCTCGAGAATCTAAGCTTTGGTCAACTTCATTTACTAGACAAGAACCTTTATGGAATGTGGAATTGTTGGGGGGGGGGGGGCTTCCATATAGAGCTTGGAAGGGAGTCATTCCTGTAGACGCATGATAGGTAGTATTGTACCAAAATTCAGCCCATGGAAGGAAAGAATGCCACTTACGGGGTTGTCGGTAAGCAAAGCACCGAAGATTATGTTCAATACAACGGTTGACCACTTCCATTTGTCCATCTATTTGTGGATGGTAGGCGGAGCTCATCTTCAACTGTGTGCCCAATAGTTTGAAGAATTCTTGCCAAAAATGATTGAAGAACACCAGATCTCGATCACTTAAGATAGACTGAGGCATGCCATGAAGCTTCACAACTCCTTCAATGAACTTTTCAGCCACCAATTTTGCTGTATACGGGTGGGAGAGAGCCAAAAAATGTGCTGATTTGCTCAACTTGTCAACCATGACAAGAATTGAATTTTTACCATTCGAAGGTGGAAGGCCATTGATGAAGCCCATAGTGACATCATCCCATACATGACAAGGAATTGGAAGTGGCTGTAAAAGTCCGGTAGGTGACAAAGTCTCATTTTTAGTTCGTTGGCACACTTCACAAGGGGCAACATAATTTTTCACTGCTTGGTGCATGGATGGCCAATATAATTGTTGTGCTAGTCTCTTGTATGTTCTTAGTACACCCGAATGCCCACCAATTGGAGTGTCATGGAATTGTCACAAAATTTGTTGGGTGATGTTGGAATAAGGAGGAACCACCACTCGGTTTTTGTAACAAACCAACCTGTTGCATCAGCTATAAGGAACACCTGGGTTTTCGGTTGCTTGTTTGCTAATTTTTTTCAGGTAAGGGTTGTCACCAGCTTTGGCTTTGATTGTATCCCATAATTGAGTTTGAGACACAAACAAGGCATCAAGACTAGGATTACCCACCACTCGTGATAGTGCATCAGCTGCATGTTCTCCCGGCCTGGCTTATATTTGATCTCATAATCATAGAAAAGCAGTTTAGTTACCCACTTTTGTTGCTCAGGTGTTGCTATGCATTGCTCCAACAAGTACTTGAGGCTGCGTTGATCAATTTGGATGTAAAACTTCTGGCCCAGCAAATATGGTCTCCATGTTTGAATTGCGTGAATGATTGCTAGCATTTCTTTTGCATAAACTGACCCTGAGCATTTGGTGGCGCCCAAGGCTCGACTCATGAATGCAATAGGCCTTCCTTGTTGTGTTAGAACCAGCCATATGCCGTCCCCTGAAGCATCCAATTCAATGATAAATGGTTCATTGAAATTTGGCATTGCAAGCGTTGGTGTAGTAGTCATGGCCTTTTTGAGCACTTGGATAGCATTTTCTGCTTCATCTGGCCATCCAAAATGTCCCTCTTTTAGGAGGTTGGTGAGAGGACATGCTATGATGCCGTAGTTGTGGACAAATTTTCGGTAATAACCTGTAAGTCCTAAAAATCCACACAACTTAGAGACATTAGTAGGCCTAGGCCAATTCAGCATAGTTTTAATTTTTCCTTGATCCACCTTAACTGCTTGAACAGTTACAATATGCCCTAAGTATTCCGATTCTTGTACACCAAAGGCACATTTTCTGAATTTGACAAAAAATTGGTGTTGCCTTAGTATTTCAAAAGCTTTTTGAACATGTTCAAAATGCATGGTCCAATTGGGGCTATAAATCAAGATGTCATCAAAGAAAACTAGTATAAATTTGCGGAGGTAAGGCGAAATATTGAATTCATAATTGCTTGAAAGGTAGATAGAGCATTACAAAGACCAAAGGGCATAACTAAGTATTCCTAATTACCATTATGAGTATGAAAGGCAGTTTTATGAATGTATGTGGGATGTACTCGTACCTGGTGGTATCCCGCCAGTAAGTCAAGTTTGGTGAAATAAGTAGCTCCATGGAGCTCATCAAGCATGTCATCAACTGTAGGAATTGGAAATCTATCTTTGATGGTTACAAGATTAAGTGCTCTATAGTCAATGCAAAAACGCCATGAACCACCCTTCTTCTTAACCAATAAAACAGGAGATGAAAAAGGACTAGTGCTAGATCTTATAAGCTCCAATTTTAACATGTCATGAACTTGTTTTTCAATTTCAGCTTTTTGAAAATAGACATACATGTATGGTCTCACATTAATGGGCTCGATTCCTTCTTTCAAATTGATGTGATGATCTATTTCTCTTGTAGGAATGAGGTGTGTCAACTCTTGGAACAAGTCTTCAAATTTCCCCAATAATTGTTTCATCTCAGGATTGACATCTTGTGACGTGGGATCGGCTGTGGATTGAAGACAAATAGCAAACATGGAACTCCCTTGTTGTATATCTTTGAAAATAGCTTTTACTGATGCGGGTTGAATTGATTGTGTATCAATCCCTTGCAATTTTTGAGTTTGGTTGCTCCACTGGAATTCCATTGTTAATTGCTTCCAATTACATACCACCATTCCCAATTGTTCCAACCAATGGACGCCTAAGACCAAGTCCAGCCCAATTAAAGGTAAAGCATATAGAGTGAGAACAAAAGGAATACCTTGGACTAGAACTTGGACATTTTCGAATCTTCCTTGGCATTTTAATGGCCTTCCACTTGCCTCCTTGACATTGAAAGGTTTGGTTGGGACTACTAGTAATTGCAACATATTGGCCACCCTTTCACTAATAAAATTATGAGTATACCCGCTATCAATTAGTACAACCACCTCATAAGGTCCAATCTTTGCCATTGCCCGCATTGTTTTATAGGTTGTCCATCTTGAGAGTGCATGAAGTGATATCTCAGGTTGTGATTCCATTGAGCCTTCAGTTTCTTCATCATTTAAATATTCATCACTACCTTCTAACAGTAGAAGTTGTGGCCCTTTACACCTACGAGTTGGTGTAAAATTCTCATTACAATTGAAGCATAGCCCTTGTGCCCTTTTCTTCTGCATCTCATCCCAAGTGAGCCTTTTCATAGGCGAAGCTGTCTTGAATTTTGTTGGAGAAGGGGAGTCAGCAATGGATCGATTGAAAGGTCGTGTGGCTTTCCTTTGCCGAATCAGCTGCTCATCTCTCATCCGTGCAAGGCTAATAGCTTCTTTCAATGACTTCGGCTTGAACATTCTTATGCCATCAGCTATTTCTGGTTTGAGGCCTCTCATGAATGTCCCTACTAAAGCTTTTTCTGTCCAACCTTGTACCCAATTTCCTAGCCATTCGAACTATTTTTGATAATCACGTAAGGAGCCCACCTGTTTAATCTTTGACAATGCTTCATCAAAGTTCTCACATTCAGTAAGAACAAATCTTGCCCAAAGTTACTCTTGAAAAATTTCCCATGTCACCTTCTTGCCTTCTTCCTTGTAGGATCTTCTCAGCCATTGCCACCATTGATTAGCCTCGCCTTCCAAATGGAAAGAGGCCAAGGACACCTTTTGTGATTCAAGGGTGACTTGATACTCAAAAAATTGATCCTCTCTTGTGAACCATTCGGTGGGGTCATCTCTAGAAAATCGAGGAAACTTCAATTTTGCTAATTTGGAAGAGAACAATTTCCATCCTCCTTCAGAGTTGTCTCGAGATTCTTCTCTTATGTTGCGGGAATGCCCAGTGGGAGATTTTGCATTAAGTTCAGAATTGTTGCTAGTAGATGCAACTCAGTTGGAGAGTAGGACTTCAGATAATTTGCTGATGGCATCTTCTAATTGGTGCAACTTATCAGATACACCCATCTCCATTCGACTAAGGCTATTTTGGAGTCCTCCAAGTCCAGCCTCTAAATTCTCGATCCTTTCCTTATTTGTTGCCGTAATAAGCCAAAAAGATCCCAAAGAATGCCCGTGAAGAACCCAAAGTATTTTGACTAAGAGTTGTCATGCATAGGACTTGCACTTCATGCAAGTGCATTACATGTTGCATGAACCATGACACGTAGCATAGAAGATTCTAGGATAGTTGTTGATCATGTCCACAAGTTTGCTTAAGAATAAGTCAAGTAGTTATTATTTAATTTTGAATAATTTTCAGCTACCTATTTGCCATTAGCCGTTAGTGTCCTATTTCTTAGAGACGTGATCTAAGAATTAGGAATAGTTGTTAATTCCCATTTGTATTTAAATCCCTTATTGTCATGAATAAAGCAAGCTTATTCCAATTAAAATTCTTGTGGTCTATTCTCACCCTAATTAGAATACTATCTTCACTAAACAATTTTCTTTTAGCACTGATTGGGACCTAACATTGGTATTAGAGCTTATTTATTATGGCAACAAATAAGGAAAGGATCGAGAATTTAGATGCTGGACTTGGAGGACTCCGAAATATCTTTAGTCGAATGGAGATGGGTGTATCTGATAAGTTGCACCAATTAGAAGACGCCATCAGCAAATTATATGAAGTCCTACTCTCCAACTGAGCTGCATCTACTAGCAACAATTCTGAACTTAATGCAAAATCTCCTACTGGGCGTTCCCGCAACATAAGAGAAGAATCTCGAGACAACTCTGAAGGAGGATGGAAATTGTTCTCTTCCAAATTAGCCAAATTGAAGTTTCCTCAATTTTCTGGAGATGACCCCACCGAATGGTTCACAAGAGTTTATCAATTTTTTGAGTATCAAGTCACCCTTGAATCACAAGAGGTGTCATTGGCCTCTTTCCATTTGGAAGGCAAGGCTAATCAATGGTGGCAATGGTTGAGAATATCCCATAAAGAAGAAGGTAAGGAGGTGGCATGGGAAATTTTTCAAGAGGAACTTTGGGCAAGATTTGGTCCTACCGAATGTGAGGACTTTAATGAAGCATTGTCAAAGATTAAACA
The DNA here is from genome assembly GCF_056320005.1 of Nelumbo lutea. Taxonomy (NCBI): domain Eukaryota; kingdom Viridiplantae; phylum Streptophyta; class Magnoliopsida; order Proteales; family Nelumbonaceae; genus Nelumbo; species Nelumbo lutea. Next base: position 66,261,378 of record NC_142686.1, read on the forward strand.
GGTGGGCTCCTTATGTGATTATCAAAAAGAGTTCAAACGGCCGAGAAATCAGGTACAAGGTTGGACACAAAAAGCTTTAGTAGGGACATTCATGGGAGGCCTCAAACCAAAAATAGCTGATGGCATAAGATTGTTCAAGTCGAAATCATAGAAAGAAGCTATTAGCCTTGCACGGATGAGAGATGAGCAGCTGATTCGCCAAAGAAAAGCCACACGACCTTTCAATCGATCCATTATTGACTCCCCTTCTCCAACAAAATTCAAGACAACATCGCCTATGAAAAGGCTCACTTGGGACGAGATGCGGAAGAAAAGGGCACAAGGGCTTTGTAATGAGAAATTTACACTGACTCGTAGGTGTAAAGGGCCACAACTTCTACTCTTAGAAGGCAGTGATGAATATTCAAATGATGAAGAAATTGAAGGCTCAATGGAATCACAACCTGAGATATCACTACATGCACTCTGAGGATGGACAACTCTTAGTCAAAATACTTTGGGTTCTTCACGGGCACTCTTTGGGATCTTCTTAGCTTATCAATATGTTAGGTCCCATTCAGTGCTAAAAGAAAAATGTTTAGTGAAGATAGTATTCTACTTAGGGTGAGAATAGACCACAAGAATTTTAATTGGAATAAGCTTGCTTTATTCATGACAATAAGGGATTTAAATACAAACGGGAATTAACAACTATTCCTAATTCTTAGATCACGTCTCTAAGAAATAGGACACTAACGGCTAATGGCAACTAGGTAGCCAAAAATTATTCAAAATTAAATAATAACTACTTGACTTATTCTTAAGCAAGCTTGTGGACATGATCAACAACTATCCAAGAATCTTATATGCTACGTGTCATGGTCATGCAACGTGTAATGCACTTGCATGAAGTGCAAGTCCTATGCATGACAGCTTTTAGTCAAAATACTTTGGGCTCTTCACGAGCACTCTTTGGGATCTTCTTGGCTTATCAATACCCCCTCTTTTGGCTGGAACCTTGTCCTCAAGGTTCATATTTATGAACCTGTCTTTCATTTCTTGAGTGGTTTCCTACGTAGCATCATCTATTGGAAGTCTTTTCCATTTGATCAAGTTTTTTTTGATAATTTTGGACCCTTTGTTGACCCAATGGGTGTCTAATATTCCCTCCGGTTCCATAATCAAATCACCATCTTCAGTCAGTGGAGGTAACTCAGTACTAGCAGCAATTGTTTCACCCAATTTCTTCTTTAGAAGGGACACATGAAAGACCGGGTGAATGCGAGAACCTTGTGGAAGCTTGAGCTTGTAGGCCACCTTTCCAAGTTTTTCTTCAATCTGATATGGCATAGAACCTGCTTGCAAGCTTTTGATAGGCTCTTTTAAACACAAATTTCTGGTGGTAGGGATGAAGCTTCAAAAACACAAAGTCCCCCACTTGGTATTCAATGTCCCGGCGTTTGGAATCTGCTAGCTGTTTCATTCGATTGTTCGCTATATGTAAATTTTCCTTAAGTTGTCGTAGCAAGGCATCTCGAGAAGCTAAGCTTTGGTCAACTTCATTTACTGGACAGGAACCTTCATGGTAATGTGGAATTGTTGGTGGGGGGCTTCCATATAGAGCTTGGAACGGAGTCATTCCTGTAGACGCATGATAGGTAGTATTGTACCAAAATTCAGCCCATGGAAGGAAAGGATGCCACTTACGGGGCTCTTCGAAAGCAAAGCACCAAAGATATTGTTCAATACAACGATTGACCACTTCCATTTGTCTATCTGTTTGTGGATGGTAGGCAGAGCTCATCTTCAACTATGTGCCCAATAGTTTGAAGAATTCTTTCAAAAAATGACTGACAACTATGGCATCATAGCACGTTCTCTCACCAACCTCCTAAAAAAGGGACATTTTGGGTGGCCAGATGAAGCAGAAAATGCTTTCCAAGAGCTCAAAAAGGCCATGACTATTACACCAACGCTTGCAATGCCAAATTTCAATGAACCATTTATCATTGAATTGGATTCTTCAGGGGATGGCATAGGGGCAGTTCTAACACAACAAGGAAGGCCTATTGCATTCATGAGTCAAGCCTTGGGCGCCACCAAATGCTCATGGTCAGTTTATGCAAAAGAAATCCTAACAATCATTCACGTAATTCAGACATGGAGACCATATTTGCTGGGCTGGAAGTTTTACATCCAAATTGATCAACGCAGCCTCAAGTACTTGTTGGAGCAATGCATAGCAACACCCGAGCAACAAAAGTGGGTAACTAAACTCCTTGGCTATGATTATGAGATCAAATATAAGTCAGGTCGAGAGAACAATGCAGCTGATGCACTATCATGGGTGGCGGGTAGTCCTAGTCTTGATGTCTTGTTTGTGTCTCAAACTCAATTATGGGTTTGTCGAAGCCCTCAAAATTAGTACTAGTCCCACAATAAAATATTTGTAGTAAAAGTGGTACTAGGTCGAATCCCACAGGGAGCAAATCAGTAATCTCTTAGCCGAATGGATAAAGTAATTGTGTGGGAAATTTAATAATTAAAATTAAATTAATAACAAACTAAACAAACAAGAGAAAAATCAGTCTTACCGAATTCTGGTTCAAGGGTTCGGATTGAATCGATTGGCCATCGATCCTAGGTACAATTCAGCATTCTTGCAACTCAAGCTATTAACCTTAGATTTACTAGGATAGCCATAATAAACCTTGTGTTTTCCTAATTCAGTTGACCAAACCCAGCATTCGATCAGCACTTATCACCACTCAATCGGGTACGATAGGGTTCCATGTTAAACAATGATAGCATTAAGATTTGTGAAAACAAACCAAAATAACAATAATTGAGATAGCTGCAATTATTGAATTTTGTTCCATCGATTCCTTTAGGTTGAACCATGATAAAACATTGGTCAATGGCTGTCACGAATAATTGACCCAAAAAGATATCAACCTAATTGCTACTTGTACCATTATTCATGACAATTACGGATCACCGAAATCATGGATAGCAATAGGAAAATCAACATTAATTCAGTTGTCAAACTAATTAACATCAATGTCCAATAAAAATATGCACAAGAATCAATGAATACTTGAATTAAAAAGAAAGAAAATAAAGTAACTACAGAACCTCACAATGATACAATCGAACCTCCCCCTTGAACCAGAAAAAAAAGCTTAGCTACTCATGATTTGCGCAATCTCCATGCTTTTCTTCTCCATAGCCGAACTACCTTCTTGAGTTTCTTGGCCTCTTGATGATCTCTTGGATCTTGGAATGAGTGATTCTAGAGCTGGTTCGCCCCCCTCTTTATATAGCCAAAGGAGAGGGCTGTTTTTCAACTCCTTCTAGGAGATCATCTTATCTTTAGGGAGTCTTGATCTTATTTTCTTTGAACTAATCCTATCCTATCTTTTATCTAATTCCCAACCTTCTTATCCTTATAGGATTACATTCAAAGTTTAGATCTAATAAGACTCTCTCCCTCTTGGGAGATTACATTCGAATTAGGACTCTAGACTCTTGTATCCGAGTTGGGCTTCTCTGCTACTTGGGCTGCTTCCAGGTTCTTCTGCGAGTTGGGCTTCAGTTGTTAAATGGGTCTGGCTGCGACGTTGCTCCAAGTTCGGGCCCAGTTTCTTACTCGATGTGGACCGAACCAGTCAATGCCCAAAACATAAAAGTTGTGGGCCTTTCGTTCTTCTTTCTAATGCTTTTTGAATTGCCCAATTCAGAGTCCGGAATTGTGAGTTAGGCCCAGATCACTGACTATCACCGAAACTGTGCAAAATCGCCCGAATTGGCATGTTTCCTTCCAATTGCCTTTTTTATTGCCCTGAATCGAAATACAAGAGTAATGAATGCATTTAAGTGTTAAAATAATGAAAAAAAGTGAATATTAGGGGATAAAATTAGGGTTCGTTTTGGTCTCATCAAACCCCCCCACACTTAAACTTTGCCCGTCCTCAGGCAAGGCAAAAACTCAAGTAACACAAGAGAGACTAACTATTGATTTTCAATCTTTCTTTTTCTCTACATGAGGCCTGGTTCATTCCATGCTTTAGTTTAGACTTGGTAACATTTCCCTTTTCATCTCTTTCTCCCCTTTTTCTTGTCCAAGAGTGATCGCAAGTCACCATTCCTCATGGTCCCAAGTTAAATCGATAGTCAAGGAGACAAGCCTTCCAGGGCTGAAACTCCTTGGACTGCACGGGTGCTCATTGCTTTTAACAAACCAATTCAGCCAGATGCAATTACTTTCCTTTGAATCAAAACAATGTGTGTTTATTTCCATAAGCTTGCTATGTGTCACATCTTCACCACTTAGTGTGAATTCCTAGGATCTGAAGGTGAGAATGGGGTTGGGGTTCTAGGGTGAGTGCATTTTATGCTCCATCTCACCCTTGCCTTCTTTTCATGATGTGGGTGCATTTTATGCTCCATCTCACACTTGCTTTCATTTCTAGATGTGAGTGCATTTTATGCTCCATCTCACATTAGTCAGGATTTTTTTTTTTTTTTTTGCACAAGAACCACAGGGTTTCACTGCCTGATCCATGAATTCATTGATCATGGTCTCTATATGCCTAACACAGCAAGTTCTAGAATAATTAACCCATGTTTGATAGATAATTATGTGAAATCAATCAAACCCTTATGCATCTTGCCTATTAATCGATTAAAATCATGAGGTACCATATGCAGCCAAGAAAGATTCAGTTAGTCATGCTTGCATCCTATCTTATCTATTCAACCTAAGCACATGATTCCTGATAAGTTGAAATCGTTCAAGGATAAGTTTCTAGGGAGCAGAAATTTCAAGAAGGTAAGGTATCCCAAATTTCCATCAGATTTTCGTAGTCCCCCCACACTTAAGTTATACATTGTCCCCAATGTATGTGATTATGCATAAAGTAGAAGGATTTGGGGGTACTTCTTTGTTTGTCTTGTTGGGTTCCTGTTAAACACAAAAAATTAAAACCAAACAAAATAACAAAATTAACTAAACACAATGGGTTGCCTCCCACAAGCGCAATTGTTTAACGTCGTTATGCTCGACGTCCTCCTTTGCTACTTTAGCTCTCGTGGTTTCAGCTTTCGGTGTGCTCCCCTTCCATCCATCATGGCCAGGTTCAAATCTGAAATAGGGGCCTTCGTATCCAATTGTGCACTCGATTCTAGCTCCTCATTCATATCTTTTTCAAAAAATTCATGCACAGTTGGATCAATAGTGTCAACTGAATGGTCTTCATTTGGGTACTTCATAGCTTCAAAAATATTAAATTTAATAGTCTCCCCGCCGATTTCGACGGAGAGGGTACCCTCATCCACATCTATTTTGGTCTTGGTCGTTTTCATAAATGGCCTGCCTAATAGAAGTGGGGCCGAACTTTCAATCATGTCCTCCTCCATCTTCAAAATGTAAAAATCAGCTGGGAAAATTAAATCGTTAACCTGCACCATTACATTCTCAACAATCCCTTCTGGGTAGGCATTAGAACGATCAGTCAATTGGATAACAGCTTTAATTTCCCTTAAAGGACCTAATCTCAAAGCATAGTAAATCGAGTATGGCATGACATTGATAGATGCACCTAAGTCTAGCATGGCATGCTCAATTCACTTATTGCCAATCACACAAGGTAGGGAGAACATACCTGGATCAGCATGCTTTTCTGGTAAGGTCCTCTTGGTCACGGCTGAAACGTTCTCTCCAACTCCTACCTTAAAGGGGCTTTCATTTGAGTCCTGTATCTCCTCTTCTTCTTGTCTTTTATCCGCCTTCCTTGGTGAGGTAGGTTCTAGCTACAGTTTCTTCCCACTTCTCAGCACCACTGCACTTACATTCTCCTTGGGGTTGACTACCGTTTGTGATGGTAGTTTCCCGGAGCTCTGCGCCTCCAACTTGCTAATGGAAGTGGCAAGTTGGCTGATTTGATTCCCCAAATTTTGAATGTTGGATCTTGTTTCCTGCTGAAATTGCTGAGTATTAGTAGCTAGAGCCTTAACTATATATTCTAATGACGTACCTGAATTCGGGGGTTGGCCTTGCGTTGTGATGGGTGTTGAAAACTGGGGTTGTTGACTGAAAAAATGGGGTTGGTATTGCTGCTGTCCTCATTGGTTCCCGTAACTTAGGTTTGGGTAATCCCTCCACCCCGGATTGTAATAATAAACCTTGTGTTTTCCTAATTCAGTTGACCAAACCCAGCATTCGATCAACACTTATCACCACTCAACTGGGTACGATAGGGTTCCATGTTAAGCAATGATAGCATTAAGATTTGTGAAAACAGTTAAACCAAAATAACAATAATTGAGATAGCTGCTTTTATTGAATTTTGTTCCATCGATTCCTTTATGTTGAACCATGATAAAACGTTGGTCAAAGGCTGTCATGAATAATTGACCCAAAAAGATATCAACCTAATTGCTACTTGTACCATTATTCGTGACAATTACGGATCATCGAAATCATGGATAGCAATAGGAAAATCAACATTAATTCACTTGTCAAACTAATTAACATCAATGTCCAATAAAAATATGCACAAGAATCAATGAATACTTGAATTAAAAAGAAAGAAAATAAAGTAACTACAGAACCTCACAATGACACAACCGAACCTCCCCCTTGAACCAGAAAAAGAAGCTTAGCTACTCATGATCTGCGCAATCTCCATGCTTTTCTTCTCCAGCCGAACTACCTTCTTGAGTTTCTTGGCCTCTTGATGATCTCTTGGATCTTGGAATGAGTGATTCTAGAGCTGGTTCGCCCCCCTCTTTATATAGCCAAAGGAGAGGGCTGTTTTCCAACTCCTTCTAGGAGATCATCTTATCTTTAGGGAGTCTTGATCTTATCTTCTTTGAACTAATCCTATCATATCTCTTATCTAATCCCCAACCTTCTTATCCTTATAGGATTATATTCAAAGTTTAGATCTAATAAGACTCTCTCCCTCTTGGGAGATTACATTCGAATTAGGACTCTAGACTCTTGTATCCGAGTTGGGCTTCTCTGCTACTTGGGCTACTTCCAGGTTCTTCTGCGAGTTGGGCTTCAGCTGTTAAATGGGCCTGGCTGCAACGTTGCTCCAAGTTCAGGCCCAGTTTCTTACTCGATGCGGACAGAACCAGTCAATGCCCAAAATATAAAAGTTGTGAGTCTTTCGTTCTTCTTTCTAATGCTTCTTGAATTGCCCAATTCAGAGTCCGGAATTGTGAGTTAGGCCCAGATCACTGACTATCGCCGAAACTGTGCAAAATCGCCCGAATTGGCATGTTTCCTTCCAATTGCCTTCTTTATTGCCCTGAATTGAAATACAAGAGTAATGAGTGCATTTAAGTGTTAAAATAATGAAAAAGAGTGAATATTAGGGGATAAAATTAGGGTTTGTTTTGGTCTCATCAGGTAATTAAATTGCTTGGCTATGATTATGAGATCAAATATAAGTCAGGTCGAGAGAACAATGCAGCTGATGCACTATCATGGGTGGCGGGTAGTCCTAGTCTTGATGTCTTGTTTGTGTCTCAAACTCAATTATAGGATGCAATCAAAGCTGAAGCTGGTGACAACCCTTACATGAAAAAAAAAATAGCAAACAAGCAACCGAAAACCCAGGTGTTCCTTACAGCTGGCGCAACGGGTTGGTTTGTTACAAAAACCGAGTGGTGGTACCTCCTCATTCCAACATCACCCAACAACTTCTGTGACAATTCCATGACGCTCCAATTGGTGGGCGTTCAGGTGTACTGAGAACAAACAAGAGACTAGCACAACAATTTTATTGGACATCCATGCACCAAGCAGTGAAGAATTATGTTGCCTCTTGTGAAGTGTGCCAACGAACTAAAAATGAGACTTTGTCACCTGCTGGACTTCTAGAGCCACTTTCAATTCCTTGTCAGGTATGGGATGATGTCACTATGGACTTCATCGATGGCTTTCCACCTTCGAATGGTAAAAATTCAATTTTTATTGTGATTGACAGGTTGAGCAAATCAGCACATTTTTTGGCTCTCTCCCACTCGTATACAGCAAAATTGGTGGCTGAAAAATTCATTGAAGGAGTCGTGAAGCTTCATGGCATGTCTCGGTCCATCATAAGTGATTGAGATCCGGTGTTTGTCAATCATTTTTGTCAAGAATACTTCAAACTACTAGGCACACAGTTGAAGATGAGCTCCGCCTACCATCCACAAATAGATGGACAAACGGAAGTCCCCACCAACAATTCCATATTACCATGTAGGTTCTTGTCCAGTAAATGAAGTTAACCAATGCTTATCTTCTCGAGATGCCTTGCTACGACAGCTTAAGGAAAATTTACATAAAGCGAACAATCGAATGAAACAGCTAGCAGATTCCAAACGCCAAGACATTGAATACCAAGTGGGGGACTTTGTGTTTTTGAAGCTTCATCCCTGCCGCCAGCAATATGTGTTTAAAAGAGCCTATCAAAAGCTTGCAAGCAGGTTCTATGGGCCATATCAGATTGAAGAAAAACTTGGAAAGGTGGCCTACAAGCTCAAGCTTCCACAAGGTTCTCGCATTCACCCAGTCTTTAATGTGTCCCTTCTAAAGAAGAAATTGGGTGAAACAATTGCTGCTAGTACTGACTTACCTCCACTATCTGAAGATGGTGATTTGATTATGAAACCGGAGGGAATATTAGACACCCGTTGGGTCAACAAAGGGTCCAAAATTGTCGAAAAAAGCTTGACCAAATGGAAAAGACTTCCGGTAGATGATACTACGTGGGAAAACACTCAGGAAATGAAAGACAAGTTCATAAATATCAAGGTTCCAGCCAAAGGAGAGGGTATTGGTAAGCCAAGAAGATCCCATAGAGTGCCCGTGAAGAGCCTAAAGTATTTTGACTAAGAGGTGTCATGCATAGGACTTGCACTTCATGCAAGTGCATTACACGTTGCATGAACCATGACACGTAGCATAGAAGATTCTGGGATAGTTGTTGATCATGTCCACAAGCTTGCTTAAGAATAGGTCAAGTAGTTATTATTTAATTTTGAATAATTTTTGGCTACCTAATTGCCATTAGCCGTTAGTGTCCTATTTCTTAGAGACGTGATCTAAGAATTAGGAATAGTTGTTAATTCCCGTTTGTATTTAAATCCCTTATTGTCATGAATAAAGCAAGCTTATTCCAATTAAAATTCTTGTGGTCTATTCTCACCCTAAGTAGAATACTATCTTCTTCACTAAACAATTTTCTTTTAGCGCTGTTTGGGACCTAACATTTGGCTTCTCCGTAGGATTGAACTTCAAGAACTTCATCTGTTGGTGGATCTGACGCTATAGTTGGAAGTGTATTTCAGAACTTCAACTGATGCATCATCCAGATGGATGTCAGGGTCTTGTGCAGAGCTTGTATCAGTAACAGCTGCATCGGTCGACTTCTCCACCCAAATCTCTTTCTCTTTGGTGCTGGGACCAACCCTAGTTGCAGCTATACCTTCTCTTGCAGCAGTAGGGGGAGCCGACTGAAATCATTTATTAAACTTACTGTGTTTGCAGGTAAGCGAAGTATGGACGATCTTGTAACAGTTTGTGCAGTAGGAAGGGAGATGTGATACACAACTTCTTTCTAGAAAATCGCCTCTACCAGTCCCGATCCAAATACGATCAAGATGTTTCTATAGAAGGTCCACTTCAACACAAATGCGAGTTGTCAAAGTGCACGAGAGGGTTGTACAGTTGCAGGGTCTATCTGGGAGAAAAGGAAGGTTGATCCAAACCACCACCACTGAGCCTGGCTCGAAATCCCGCACCCATTTGAACAATCTGAATGGGAAGTCTTTGATCTTGAAAGCATCACTCAACCAAACTTTAAGGTAATCCTCTTCCACTGCGAACTGAATCAGGATATGTTTAGAGTGAAGAGAGACGACACCCAGATCTCTTGCGAAAGCTTGTTCGAACAATAAATACAGTCTCAGATCGGAGGTAAAGAGGGCCTCCCATACATGCAATTCACTATCAACGTCCATTTAAAAATTTCTTAGGATCGAATAAGATCATCCTCTGAGAAGAAGATTGCAGGCTCACCCTACTTAGGGCTACTACTGACGATCAACACATCCAAAAAGGGTTGAGAGATTGGAGAGTTTGGAAACAACCACTGCAAATGAGGGTTTTGGGGCACCCTCGACGGAATTAAGCCTTGGCTGCCGGCTGGGGTTTCTCTACATCATGCATTTCTCGAATGGGTATTCTAATCACGTTTTGAGATTTTTTTATCAAAAATACCACTTAGGTTAAAGGCCAGCTATTGTATGGAGACTGTTGAGTAGTCAAGAAGCAACATGTATAGAAAAATGAATGTGGTAAAAATGAATGGAAAAATTAGAAAGTAGGATTAGGAATGAAGTTATGTGTAGGAACCTAGGAATAGGTGATAAAATGAGAGAGAGTAAACTAAGATGGTTTGGTCACATGCATAGTAGACCACCAATTATGCCAATTAGAAAAAGTGATTTGTTGCAAATTGAATGAGTTAAAAGTGCTTGTGGTAGACCAAAAAGGACATGAATAGAAATAGTAAGAAATTATTTAAGTACTAATAATTTAATAGTGGATATGATTTAAATAAAACAGGTTGGTGATATAGGCCCCATATAGTTGAAATAAGGCATGGATGATGATGATGAACAAGAAAAACTAATAAGGGATTTTTTTTGTAAAAATTAGACAATAACAAAAAAATTACACTTCATTTTTTATTTAACTATTAAAATAAGAGAAATTTTCACTAAAAAAATATTTTTATATATTAAAAGTAATATTTATTGAGAAAATATTAAAAACAGTAACTTTACACAATTAACTTGTTAATTAAAATAAATTAGATAACTTAGTTTTATTAACTTACTCTAAAGTTAGTAAAATTATTTTAAGAATTTTATAAATATTTGTTTAATTAAAATTTTTTTATTAGTTAAAATTCATACCAATTAATAACAACATAGTTTAATTAAAACCAACAAAAATTATTTTTAATTATATCTCAATAATAAAGTAACTCTCCCTCTCTCTCTAATCCCTTCTAGATTTTTGTTTTATTTAAATACATTAGACAATACATAACACAAGAATAATCCTAAAATGGATAGGGTTTAGCTTGGCCCAATAAAAAATGTCCTAAAATTACTGTCTAAATGTCACTTAAAAAAAGCTTGTTGATCACATTTAAGAGTAATGCAATTAATAAAATATGATTAAAAAATAAAAATCAACATAAATTTATCTAACAATTCATAACCCAAAAATAGTTTGCATTATACTTAATACCACTTGGCCCAGTTGATATTGTCATAATACTCATGCTACAATTTCTTTTAACAATATTCGTGGATTATAGAGTCCTAACTTAGGGTGCATTTGAGCCAAGTCGAGCCCAATATCTAGCTATTTGAGATTGGTTCACCAAAAATCCATGAGGATCAAGCTCGACTTGAGTTCAATTCAAGCTAGAGACTTGAGCTTGAATTCAGCTCGCCTCAAAAGCTTATATGTTCGAGCTCAAATGTGACCCAAGCTTCCTATGAAAAGTTAAAATTATACATATAATACATTTTTATTTTGCATATAAATATTTAAGAATTGTAAATATTGTTTATTATCACACATATAAAAATAAAAATAATATATATATATATATATATATATATATATTATTATGCATATAGAAATAAAACTATTATTATATATAGTAAAATTTATTTATTAATATATGTATGTGTATATGTATGTATAAGCTTGATTAGGCTTGTGAGCCTCATGTATCGAGCTTCATTAGAATCGAGCTTAGCTCAATTAACAAACGAGTCTATAAATTAAACTCGAGTTTGACTTGAAATTTGGTTTAGACTTAACAAAATCGAGCATTTTATGAACCAAATTTGGTTTAGACTAATGTAAGAATGACTTCCCTTTCGAATTTTGAAAAAAAGAAACTAGAAAATTGAAAGCACGTAAATATCGATGCAACCCTACGATATCAGGATGTAACTTGCAAGTCACAAACTCAAAAATCTGAAATGGGAGCCCCCTCTATGTGTAACACTTGTCGCTTATGATTGTAACACGTATCCTTGTACAGGTTTCGTTTCCTTTTTTACCCTTCACAAGCGTTTGAAACCTACCTATTATTGGGTATCGATTTTCGGTTTCCTTTTCTTCCTCCCCGGTTCACCTCTCCCGACGAGGCTAATTAGACTTTACTTGTATGCATAGGAGACCAACACCATTTTACATTAGAGAGTTCATACTAACCTCTTTTCGTCCCAGAGGAAGCAAGAGCATTAGAACTATTCAAGGTTCAAAATATCGATACTTTCGATATGTTGGTATGGGTATATCGGGCGAATCGATACAGTGTTTCAGGCTTTTTTTTATTTTTTTTCGCAATCGATTCAGAGGGTTCGGTTTAGGTCCCCTCTACCCCTTGAATTGGTCAGACTTCCGATACACCCACTGTAGGGGCATACAAAGGGGTCCAGAAACAATACATATCAGCTAATACGGGCCGATATATGTCACTACTTTGAACCTTAAAACTCCTATTTATTTTCCCATTGTTCAAGTTTAATCTACATGGCTGTACTTAACTTGTATCTTCCAAGCAACACATTGAATGATTGAATGCTTCTTGCAGTTTTCATACAATTCCTTAAAATAGTTTTGATAGCATGCTTTTTTCTTTTTCTTTTTTTTTTTTTGGGCCCTTTATTTGATAGTCTCTCTGATCTCTATCCCTGAATCAAACACGCACTTGACTTTGGTGAGGCCTGATGTAGGCCTTCACTTAAATTTTGCCTCTCTCGGCCTGTCGTTTTTTTTTGTCCTGAATTTTTGCTAACACGGAACTTGATATTGATCAATCCTAAATCCTAATTTGCATTATTTTTGTGATTCGAGTGGGCCTGAAATGGGCCTTTAATCCTTTTATGTTAGTTTGTATTGTTTAACTAAATACGGACTTGACTTTGGTGGACCCTAACTTGTATTATTTCGTACTTTGGGTGGGCCTGAAATGGGCCTAATCCTTTTTTCATTCCTTGTTTTGTACTGTTTAATTAAATACAGACTTAATTTGGTGGACCTGAATTTGTAATATTTTTGTGTTTCGAATGGGCTTGAAATGGACCTTCAATTCTTTTCTACTTTCTGATTTGTATTGTATAATTAAATACTGACTTTACTTTGGTGGAGCCTCAAATGGTATCCTACAACTAAATAAGAATTTCATTTCGGTGGGGCTTGCTATTAATTAATCCTAAAGAAAAGGAAAGAACTCGCCCCTGTTAACAGTGGAAATCCTTTGCACTTCGTGGGCCTAAATTGGGCTTGAATTTTTGCAAATGAGAGTGGCACCATTATTTATTTTTGTGCCTGATATGGGCTTGAATGGGCCTCTGTTAACAGTGGAGCTCCCCCCCCCCCCCCCCACCTTTTTTTTTATTTTTTTGGGAAAGCCGTTAGTTGATACTAGGCCTAAAATGGGCCTGAACTTTTGTGCCTGATATGGGCACCATTATCAAGCAAAACGGGCCTGAATTTTTTGTTTTCATGTAATGTCAACTTATGCTACTTATCTAATGTTTCAAGGACAGGGAGAGTGGAATTCCAACTAAACAAAAGTTCATCATAAACTAAACAATATCATATACATTAGCAAACACCCTTTTTTTGGAAAGCCCTTAGTTGATACTAGGCCTAAAATGGGCCTGAATTTTTTGTTTTCATGTAATGTCAAATTATGCCACTTGTCTAATGTTTCAAGCAAGGTTCAAAATATCAATACAGGGCAATACACCGGTAGGGCGTATCGGCATGGATCAGTACTGTTTTTCCATTTTTTATTATATTTTTCGAATCTGGTTGAGAGGGGTCGGTCTACCCCTGAACCACTTGCCAACCTGAAACACCCCCTGTAGGGGCATATCTGGAAGGCTCGGATAGTTTGAACCTTGGTTCCAAGGGTGGAATTCCAACTAAACAAAAGTTTAGTAAACGCCCAATTTTTTTTTTTTTTTTTTTGGGGGGGGGGGGCGAAGCCCTTAGTTAATACTATGGTTTTAAATATAGATGTATTCTGAATATAAATGTATTCAAGGGCCAAAACCATCTATGGTACTTTTGGTGTTTATGAATAAGAGAGGATAAACATTGGTTTTGTACTTTGACTCTTTGAGTGAAATGGGCCTTTACAACTTTTTTGTTTATTGGTTTGTATTGTTTAATTGAATATTGACTTGACTTTGGTGGGCCCTAATTTGTAATATTTTTCTACTTTGAGTGGGCCTGAAATGGGCCTTTAGTCATTTCAGGTCTGTGTTGTGTATTCTCTGATTGGGGTGGTGGGTTCAAGGTGAGTTGATAAGGTTGGAACTCAACCATAGGGGTAGTGATAAATCCGGCTGCCTTAACTGTGGAAATCCTTGGCATTTCGTGTACATCCAAACAAGCACCTAATCTTCTTCAAATTTCTCATGTTTCGACATCATGCTAATTAAATAAGTAACATCTTCATTCTTCATTTTTCGTATTTTCAGCAAGAAAGAGAAAGGTCTTCTTAGGAGAAAGCAATCAGCCTTTAAAGCAGAGTCCATAACTTGTTCACTTCCAAAATGTTTGATATTTTTTTTGTTAATTATTGATATAACAGTCTAACTTTCTTGAAAATTGGGTCAAAATATTGTTTTTAAACTCAACTATCACTCAATATGTAATTTACTATAAAACCTATTGTTCACATGGGTGAATTTAGACAACTAATCACTTTTTTTTCAGCAGATGGAGCAATAAAATTTCCAACTGAATGAAATTGTAAAAAATATAATAGACAATTTGAATACTTTTACCTATAGCTTTGCATCTTTAAGGTTTTATTGGCCCATGTTGAGCATGGCCCCCCTCTGCTAGTCTATATATTAAAATGGAATGTGTGAAGCTGTCACTTTCATGTTTTTTGGTTATTGTGGGGAAGTATTTGTCTTGTTTCTGGTTGTTTTTGAAAAGTACTTATCTTTTTTTTTTTTTTGAATTTTTCTCATTTTAAATCTACAAAATAATTCATGTGGCCAATAAGGTTTAAGACTTTTATCTCTCTCATCACATCATCATTAACTCCATCTCCTCTTTCTCATTAACTCCTAATTATCTCTTCTCATTAATTATGCCACTAACTCTCTCATCTTTATAACTCCATTAAATTGCCTAAATTCATTAACTTCATCTATGTCTATATCCATTCACTCAACAAATAAAACTAGTGTATTAAAAATTGACTTGGAGGCGAATAGCTTTTGCCTCTAGGTCATAGGTTAACGGTTACACTGTTTGAGTTAGGCAAATCAATCCATGACACATCATCCATCTATATATGTATAAAATGATATAATATAAGTGCATTTTTCCTATGTGTGTTTATATCATTTTAGGTTTGATTTGTACTTTTTATTTAGGTTTTTAATTTTTTATAAATGAAAGTGTCAGAAATTGAAATTTGAGACAATAAAATAAGGTTTTTTTTTGTATAGTGGGGTTGCAAAGATTGTGAAAAGTTACCCAAAATGAAAAAGATATCCCCAATAAGACAACAAAGCACAAAGTTAAGTCCTCTAGAAATTTTCAATATATTATATATTGTAACCCATGACCCGATGACTAGATCAAAATGGTCAATGGTTCAACTACCTAGGTTGAATGGATTTTGACAAAATAGTGTGTTTTAGGAAAGCAAGAATTATAAATAGGGTTGAGTGATGGTTTGAATGGTTTAACCATCTGAGTCAATGACAATTGAAAACATTAAATAAAACATTTTAAAAAGTATAATCTATTTATATTCTATTTGAAATAATAAAAATTAATTAATCATAGTAAAAATAATATTAAATTACTTAAACAAAATAAAAATAATTATTAATCATTATTGTCAATAAAAATATTTTTATTAATATAATTAATAAGACAAATAAATTAATAAAAAGTAATAAGATAAATTATAAACTAATATCCATTTAAAATTAATATAAAGCTAATACAAAATTATCTAATAATTATTAATTTTTAATAATGAACTTAATTTCCATTGAAAAATAAAAAATTAATATAAATTAATAAAATTTATTAACCTGATCAACTTAAATCTATTACGCCTATATAAAAATGAGAATGAGACAAGTAGAATGGTCGAACACCCTGATTTTGATTTTCCAATATTACCCCTACAAATGCTTGTTTGTCCCATTCTCATATATTATTTTATTTCTATTGATTAACAAACCATATATAAAAATTAGAATTGCTCTTTTTTAGTTCCAATTATATCCCTTCATTTTTTTTTATTCCAACCTATGACAATTCTTCCGTATGTGGTTGCACAGGAGGCAAAAAGGGTTAGTTTCTTTTTTACACCTGTTTCTACAAAATGAATGCAAGTGCACAAGTGTTCTCATTTTGTAGCGGTTCAATAAGCACAGAAGCCATTTCTGACAATACACAAAAAACCCTGTCACTCTTCTCTTTGTTTTGTAGGTTCATTAAGCTTAAGAGGTCTCTATCGATCATACAGGAGAAACATTTTGAGATATGTATGCTCTTCTTTTACAACACATAGAAAAGGTCCCCATCATTTATTTTCTATAGAAAGTTATATTTACAGGTTTACTTTTAAAGATAATAGACATGTAGAACCAAATAGATGTATTGGAAGTTAGAAATGATGAGGAGGAGGACTGTTGTATTTTTTGTTTGGCAAGTTCCCCTTTCACTCTTCACCTCTTGGGACTATTGATTTTGTAAACCCAAGAAACCAATGCTGAAGGTTTTAAAAGCTAATTTTCTTGTGCAGCTCTATTTGAATTGAATTGATTGTTGTAATAGCTAACCTTTTGTTTTACATTCAAAGCCTCATTTCATTGAACTACTAAGTGGAGGATTAACGCTTGATAATGGTACACCCACAATTTTATTTGTGTATTCAGGCCTCATTGAAATCACCATCTCCATACTTTGGATGGCAATCAAACCCCATTTGGCAGTTATGACACTAGAGGTTCGCCCCAATTTCCATGATTAATCATTAACTCTCAAGATAAATCCACTTTTAACATTTCATTAAATTCTAGAGAGGGGGTGGCTTTCCCCCTGGTGGCACACCTGAACCTTGGTGCACCTTACTTGAGATAGGTACTGCTTTTCTTTTTTGGAATTTAAGAAAATTTTGTATTTTAGTTTACAATTTTTATCAATTGTTCAATATTTCCTAACCATAGGATCGTATAAATCAATCATGTAGTGAATTGATAATGGAATATGGAATCTCATTGAAGTTGAATCTCTTCTACCCATTAGAATTGTCCATATGATTAGAGCAATCCTTCTTAAGAAACCAGATCAGGAAAGTGTCATAGTGGGTTTGGAGGCCGGTCGACAAAGGATGGAAATGTAACAGTTAAATCAACTTATGAAGTTTGCTTCACTCATAAATATGCCAACATGACTACTTTCCTTATCGAATTTATTCTTATAGGATTCAACATATTTTATGTGGTTGCTGATTCAAGGCA
Source organism: Nelumbo lutea (assembly GCF_056320005.1). Taxonomy (NCBI): domain Eukaryota; kingdom Viridiplantae; phylum Streptophyta; class Magnoliopsida; order Proteales; family Nelumbonaceae; genus Nelumbo; species Nelumbo lutea. The sequence goes on from NC_142686.1 coordinate 66,278,961, forward strand.
AACTTTCAACATCGGCTCAACTTTATCATAGAAATATCAATCAAAAACCCTGTTTGTCAAATATGTAATCAGGAACCAAGGATTTAAAGCATTTATTTACAAAGTATGATGTTAGTAGAAATATTTGGACATATCTGGATATTAATCCAAGTGCTGAACAGGACTTCATACAATGGGTAAGTCATTTGTTAAAAATTCTGGGCAAAAGAAACCTATCATTATGGTGTCACACTTTGTGAATAATATAGAAATCTAGGAATGAAAAGATTTTCCAATATAATATTATATAAATATTTTCCTCTGCTAACCCAGTTGTTTCGATTGATTTTAGGATTTAGAGAATTATCAAATGGAATCCTTCCCCAACACAAGTCTTATGGTTCAGTCAAAAGAAGCATATTATTGACTACGGCAGGATTGTCAAAAGATAATATGATTCAAAACTTCGTACCATGGTCAGGGGTCTAGTTATTGGGTTTAATTATGATTTGTTGATCAAAATCAACGGTCCCAATTTTTCTGATCTGACCGTCCGGTCGTACCTCTCTATGTTTAGTTGTTTTGTTGGTCAACCTTTAGCATTTCCAAATGTTCAATACGGGCATTCTACTAGTTCTATTTAAAATGTGAATTGAGTTTTCTCATCCCAGACCATGGGGTCGATGCCAATCCACGGTTTATAGGGGGTTATATCCCTTCTTTCTATTGGCATTGGAGAAAAGGTACAGATACTTGGTTAGCATTTTGAAAGAAAAGGTATTGATAAAAGGTACAATACATAAAATAACAATAGAAATTAGTCAATTTTCTTTGGTACAGACTCTTTCTATTAGCATTGGAGAAAAGGTACAATACTTTACTCGGTTAGCATTTTGAAAAAAAAAAAAAAAAAAAAGGTATTGATAAAAGGTGCAATACTTTAATAAACAATAGAAATTACCCAATTGGAATTAGATGAGCAACGTTTAATTGGACTTGGATGAGCACCGTTTGATTGAATGTCACAAAGCTCCTACATCTATTCTTCTTCTTCTTAATAAAGCTCGTATTTTACCTGTTATCTAACAACCCTTTAATTCAGTTCAGTCACTTTACCAGTTATCAAACAGCCCCTTAATTAATTCAAATTAATTTGCCTTCAGTCACTTTAGCTGTTATCAAACAGCCCCTTAGCGGAAGTATGATTGTAACGGAATTCATTAATTCCGTAATTAAATGAGATCCAAACACAGCCTTACCTCTTACCAGTTAGAGAATTTTGACCGGACGTGCCCCTTCTCTCTTGCCTTCCACGTGGTAGCAATGCATGTATCCCACCACCCGGTTCGAGCGTATTTTGCTTACACGAAATCCTTCTAAAATATCTATGGGAAATGGCAAATGTTTCTATGGGTCTCACCTCATGACCTCATCAGAGACTGAGGATTTTTTATAGCGTATGAATTCACAGGTTAATCTTTTGTTTTGAACTCGGAAACAGAAATGTAAATTGATCAACACTCACCAACCACCACTACGATTAATGCATATATATGATGAACTCAGAATTAAGTTTAAACGGTAAAACCCATCTCCATTACTCCCGCATGAGCCTCAGAGATTCAGATTTTCAGAAAAGAAAAGCAAAAGACAAAACACAGATCAACAGAGTAGAACACAAACCACCATAATCACGTCCATAATACATATAGATAGATATCTGTTTAGACTGTAACCAATCGACTAACGCTAATTGTTGCAGGGAATGAAGGTAAGGAGTTGCTTAGACTCAAGCCATGGCTTCACCACAACAACAGCATCAAACTTCTTCGCCTCTCCCTCTTCTAAAGCCTCGACGTTCAAGTAGTACTTGATCCCTGACACCACTTGTCTCTCTGCTCTCACAACCTCCGAGAACACCAGATAGACATTGCCCCTGCTTCGCTCTTCTTCGCGCTGGCTTCTGTTAAATTCCTCAACCGAAAACCTTCCTAGTTCTTGAACCTCCTCGTTGTCCTTCACATCTTCGATTTCAGTTCTTCCTCCGACCTTTCTTCCGAACCCAACAACTACCGTCGAAGAACAACACAAACCCACAAACAACAACGCCAACAGCAAGGCTGAAGGTCTGTACGTCGCCGGTGCCGCCATGACTGAGAGATATAGCTCAGTAATAGAGAGAGAAAGCAATATGGAAGAGAAGACAGTGTATTGGGTTAAGTGGGTTGTCTCAGAATCTAAATTCTTATAGGAATGTGTGGTTTGGTGTCGCCACATAGAACTGCAGCAGGAGTGGCGTGCCGCATCTGTGAAAGGTGATGGGTGGTGAAAGACATCTGGCTTTGGTGGGAAAGTGCCAAAGTGGGAACCAGTGCGGAACAGTCCAGTCCAGTTCGTTTCTGGTTCAGTGGTTCTTACTTTTATCACTATATTTAGGTTTTGGTGCCATGGCCTCTAGCTTGTGACTTGTGAGGTCCAATGGAACAGTGCCAACTGGTTTGTCTTTTAGCCGGTCCGAACCCGACCCAATTTCAGTATGTCTGGGAGCTTAGGGGCATGGTCCCTTTGGTTGAAACTGGGCCTATGCCCAGCCTGGGCCCATTGTAAATTATCTCGACTCACGATTGTTTTGACCAATTGCCCTGGTCTATGCCCACTCAACTTAGGGAAGCAAACGGATCAAATCAGATTTGAATGAGAGTATATTGAATTCGATCCGACATTATTAAGATTTAAATTTCTTGAAAAAATTAATAAATTATTAAAAAAATATATATATATATATATATAATATAATTAAAAAAATAAAAAATATAAATATCTTTTCAATTATTTCTATCATATATATTTTTTTATAAAAAATAATTAATAAAACATATATACAAAAATATAATATAAATATCCGAATCCGAATACAAATGGTGGGCCATAAATTGAATATTGGCCCTTTAAATGATGGGCCAGATAACGCACTTCAAATAAGTTTTGTGCCTATCCGAGTACAAACGTATCAATATGCTTGATACGTACATCATAATCAATAGGATTGGTGCTAGATCTATATTGTCGCACCAAAGAATCAGCTCAATGTGACATAAATGTGCCACTAGCACTCGGTCTGATCGTTTCTCTGCAATATTAAAAGTTTAGCTCTGGCCAACACCCTAGCTCTTCCTTTGGTGAATATTCTTACTCCTCACTAGTGTGCAGATATTCCTATTCTTCTCTTCTGCAAAACTTAATTGCTGCTACCATGTACCATCTTTGGGGAGGAGGGTTCTTCTGCAATTCCGATAGTGAAAAGTTGGAAGGCTTTTAGGCTGTGTTTGGTTTGAATATAAAGGAAAAGGTGGGGACAAAGAAAGGAAAGATAAGGAAACCCTAGTACTGGGAGACCTATGTATACATGGTTTCAATAAAAGATTTAATTCAAACCCTATTCTGGATCGTTTAGATAGGGTTCTAGCAAACCCAAACTGGTGTCCAACTGTTCCCTCGTGCTAAGGTCCTTCATTTACCCATTATAGGTAGTGATCACACTGACCCATATTATTATCAACCTCTGAACCTCAAAGGAGGGCGAGACCACCATATACATCGTTTTGAAACTGTTTGGTTGCAAGAACGTGATTATACTGAAACCATGCGCTCCTTTTGGACTAACTCACATGGCAATTTTCTAATGAAGAGTGACCAATGTAAACAGAAACTGCTGCATTGTGAGCAACAACATGTACAGATTTCTGAGGTGGTAGTGGAGCAAATTAAATTTGTTGAATCCTCTCCATCCCTACTGATTTAAATGAGCTATTTTATCTTAACCACCACCTAGATACTCTTCTTGATAAGGAAGAAGCTTAATGGAGCATTTGATCTAGATGTTATTGGTCTGCCAGTGATCAGAATACTAGGGGTGGAATCGAAATCAAAATGGGCTACTCGATTCCAACTGTTTGGTTGGGCGGAATCGGACATTCCCATTTTTGCTGGAATGGCCATTCCCTGCCCCTCCTTAGGGAATTATATCTCATTCTTACTGATTTCAATTCCCATTTTCATTCCTGTCTGAATCAAACAGACTATGGGAATAGACCATTCCGATTTCAAATTTAAAGGATTTCGATTTTGATTCTGATTCTGACCGCAAACCAAACGAATCCTATATTTTTTTCATCTTCAAACTGAAATCTTCCTCTAGCCAGTGGGTTGACGATCATGATGCAATGGTCACAATGATTTTATCTCACTTTGAAACCATATTTACATCGTTACATAGCCTTTTCTCTTAGTCGATTAGACTTTATTTCCACCAATTATGACTGAAGCTGATAAAAATGCAACACTCTGTAGCATGCCTACTTCCCATGAGGTCAAGTCACTTTATTCTCTATTGGGCCCACAAAAGCACTTGGCTCAGATGGCTTACATGCTATTTTTTATCAACAAGGATCTAATGTTTGTGGTCATGAACTAGTGAAATTTATTCAACAATTTTTCTTAGGCCCTGTTTGGTTTGCAGGAACCGGAATGATTTCAGAATATCTAGAATTGGAATCAGAATAATTCCAGGTGTTTGGTTGGGTGGAATTGGAATCCGATTTCCCTTTTGGGTGGAATGACAATCCCCCATTTGAGGGAATCAATCCACCCCCAAGAATCGAAATCCCATTCCCACTCCTTAAAGTTGGGGGAACAAAGCTTGGAGGCATCTAAGGGTTTCATTGGCTATGGACCATGGTTGAGAGCCGGAGTTGGGCAGGAAGATGATCAGTTCTTAAATCTTGAAAAGAAAATGAAAGAACAAAAGAAGAAGAAAACTGAGAACCAAGCCCAATAGGAAAAAGCACAAAACAGGGAGACAAGCTTGATGAAGCCAAGAAATGAGATGCCTAAAAATGGAGTGCCAACTGAGGGCAAAACTAGAACTCAAACCAAAGATGCAAAGGAAGATGGCTCAGCACTTCAGCAAAAGATTAAAACTCTAGTTAGAAGAAGATTGTTCACTGAAGATTTCGACATATAAAAGGGGATAACAATAATAAAAGAAGTCCACCAGAATTTCAACATATTACTGTCTCCAACAACCTATTTCCGACAAGAAAGCTCAAGCAGATGTAAGGAGGCGTGGAGTAGAAGAAACTGTAGTCCTAGTCAAGTAAGTCTTTCCTTTCCAAGATATTTTGTAGGGAACAAGATAGAAATCAGTCCTGAAATCAACAGAAGAGGTAAGACGTGTCTAGCTTTACATGCATTACCTCATATGAAAAGGATGGAGGATGGTTGTGTAGACAAGAAAGAAAAGCGGGTTTTTTATCTTGGAGAACAGGCAAATGAGGAAGCAGAGGTTTCGTATGAGAATAGAGGAATTATGAAGAAAGAGAAGACAACCGAAGTATACTAGAAGAAGGTATATGGAGGGATGTGGCAAATATGGGCAATTAGGAGGATCTGAATGACATGGATCCAAACCCAAATAAGAAAAGAGGGGAAAATGCCCTAGTTTCTCCCTTGTTCACAGAAATTTGTAGAGAAAAGAGGAGCAAACAAATGAATATGGAGGAAGAAGAGGAGGGAGGAACCAAACGCAGGAAATGAGAGCAAAATGATGAAGAGCATGGACTGGAGGGTATAGAAGAGGAGATTCTCAGCTACTTCAAAGGAGACGTTGAGTAGCAAACACCAAAGACAACAAATTGGATCTGGATGACAAACTGTGAATAGGTATGCCGAACCCAGAAAGAAGATTATGTGCAATTTTTTTGTTATCATAATGATCAATCTATAGATATGTGGCCATATGTTCTTTATAATTTTGGTACAGCAAAAAACTCTAAAAATATAGAAGAAAACGTAGGTTTCAAACAAAAGAAAGAAAATGGATGGAAAAAATGTTGGAAGAAAAAAGGGAAAAAATATGAACTTAGAATGAAAAGAGAAAGCAGAAATATGTTGAGCATAAAGAAAAAAGAAAAATGAGAGCAGTTTGTGATAAGAGAATGCAATAATAAGATGAATATATGGAAAACCGATTTAGGAAATAAAAGTAAGGGATGGAGATCAGACTTAAAGAAATTCTTGCAAAATCAAAACAAAAATAAAAATGGCAAAAAAGTTAAAACTTAGAATAGGAGAATTACTTTTCTTGGAGCTGAAAATAAAAAACTTTTTTCCATCATTGGTTAGTAAATCAAAAAATAAAAATAAGAGAAAAGGACATTAAAAATTTTCAAAAATGCCAAAAATTATTGGTTTCTAAAGGATTAACAAAAGTGGAATTATTTGGGCTTGTGGGAGTTGACCCATAACAACTCCCTCTATGGAAATGAGAGTCCTCTGCTGGAACTGCTAGGGTGTGGGTTCCCCCTTGACAGTTTGATCAGCAAAAGAAGCCTAGAGGAAGAATAAAGCCCAAATTATCTTTTTCTGTAAAACTAAATGTAGTCTATTAGATTGTACGAAGTAGTTTAATTGCTGAAAATTTTGGAATTGCTGGGGTGTTGATGCTAGATGTTTAACAGGAAGGCTAGCTCTTTTTTGGGATAAGAGCTTGAATATCCAAGTCTTAGCAACAGATAAAAACCTAATTCACACCAAACTTTCTAAAGATAGTAATGGTAAAGAGTGGAACTGTACCTTCATATATGGAGAGCCTGAAAAGAGCAAAAGAATGCAATTCATTGAAAAATAAATAATTTAGTTGATAGAATAAGGGGATTTTGGTGTTGTATTGGAGATTTTAATATGTTGTTTAACTTGGATGATAAAATAAGGGGAAAAGCAATTAGGGTTAGTGAAGTTAGAAGAAATAGAGCTATTATGCATGATTGGGGTTTAGAAGAGATCCTAAGCTCAGGGCCGAAATATACTTGGAACAATAAAAGGGATAAGGAAGCAAATATAACAGAAAAATTAGATAGAGGGCTTTGTAATCTAGAGTGGAAAGAAAACTTCCCTGATGCAAAAATTATTGTTCTTACAAACCATGGCTCAAATCACCTTCCAATATGCCTAGACACCAACCCAAAAACTTTTAAAATCAGAAAGCCTTTCAGGTTTAAAGAAATGCGGCTTACTCATAAAACCTGCGCAAATGTTATTAAGGAAATTTGGACTGAAAAGCAAGGCAACCAAGTTGAGTTCATTGTTCCAAGAAAATGTGGACAACTAATTAAAATTCTAAGGAAATGGAACAAAAAAGATTTTGGGAAAGTCCAATGGTGAATTGAAAATCTAAGAGGAGAGCTTACTAGAGAGAAAGAAAAGAAAGGACCAAATTATGACAAAGAAAGGGTCAATCAAATTGAAAAGAGCTTAGATGAATGGATAAGAAGAGAAGAAATTATGTGGGCTCGGAAAGCTAGTGTAAACTGGATCAATTTTGGGGATAGAAACACAAGGTTTTTCCATAACCAAACAATCAGAAGGAGAGTAAAAAATAGGATTTTAAAGCTGAAAAATGAAAGAGGAGAATGGTTTGAGGGTCAAGAAAATATTCAAAATATTTTGGAAAATCGTTTCTAGCAAATTTATACATCCTCCTGTCATATAGAAATTGGTATAATCATGCAAGGAATCCAACCAATAATAAATGAAGAAACAATCAAAGCCTAGAAAAAGAGATATTAGAAGAAGAGATTAAAGAAGCCTTATTCCAAATGTTCCCTAGGAAAGCTCTGGGGACAGATGGATTCCCAAATCTCTTTTTCCAATCTTTTTGGGAACTTGTGAAGGAGGATGTGGTAAGGGATGTTAGAAAATTCTTCAGCATAGGTGAGATGAGCAGAAGCCTCAACTCAACCTTTATAGCACTAATCCCTAAAATAAAAAAAAAAATCCAAAAAATGCACTCCAATTTAGGCCAATTAGTCTCTATAATACTGTTTACAAGATAATTGCAAAAATTTTAGTAAATAGGTTGAAACCAATTTTGAAGAATATCATCTCAGAAAATCAAAATGCTTTCATTCCTGAGAGAGTCATTTCTAACAATATTTTAATTGCTCATGAAGTTATGCATTACATGAATCATACAAAATGAAAAATTGGCTTCATGGCAATTGAACTAGATATGAGTAAAGCTTATGATAGAGTGGAATAGGAATTCCTAAAACAAACCATGGAGAAAATGGGCTTTGGGGAAAAGTTCATTTCCTAGATTATGAATTGTGTTTCCATAGTTACTTACCAGTTCTTAATAAATGGCTCCCCTTAAAAAAAAATTTACCCTCAAAGGCGTTTAAGACAAGGAGATCCCCTATCCCCCTACCTTTTTTCTCTTATGCTTAGAAGTGTTCTCATCCATCATCAAATAGAAAGTGACCCAAAAAGAGTTCTCTGGCATCAAAATCTACAAACTAGCTCCAACCTTATCTCATTTGTTTTTTGTAGATGACAATTATTTTTTCTCAAAAGCAAATTTTAAGGAAGCTAGTACTTTGCTGGAAGTCATCCCCCTATTTGAGAGAGCCTCTAGACAACAGGTGAATTACCAAAAATCTAAGGTTTTCTACAACAAAAACATGCACCCTAAATTAAAGAAGATGGTATAAAATGTGTTAAAAATTAAAAAAAAAAAAAGTGGACAAACCATCTATCTATTTAGGTTTTCATCTCCTTGAAAGTAGAAAAAAGAATAAGATTTTTGAGTATATTGCTGAGAGGGTTACAAATAAAGCCAAAGGATGGAGGGGATCTCTGCTATCTCAAGCAAGAAAAGAAGTCCTTGTAAAATCAGTCTTGATTGTAATCCCAACCTACTATATGTCTTGCTTCCTACTCCCCGAGAGCATATGTAACTCACTAACAAAAAGCGAAAAATCCTTCTAGTGGGAAAATAAAGAAGATAAGTGAAAGATAAGATGGGTAAACTGGAATCAGATCTGAAAAAACAAATCAAATGAGGGGTTAGGTTTCAAAGATCCTAGGGCTTTTAATCTTGCTATGCTTGCTAAATTAGCTTGGAGACTTTGTTCTGATTCCACAAGCTTTTATGGGCAAGAGTGCTAAAAGCTAAGTATTATCCTGAGCACCATTTTACCCATGCAAAGCTCAAAAACCAGCCTTCATGGGGGTGGAAGAGCATTTTGGAAGGGAGAAAATTTTTGGAAAAAAGTATCTGCTAGAAAGTTGGTAGTGGCACCAGTATTAAAATTTGGAATGATCTATGGATTCCAAATATGAATGGTTTCAAATTAATGGGGCCAAGACAGGAAAATAGTGAGAATGTCTGAGTGCCGAGTGGCAGATTTAATCAATCAAGACAATAGAAGTTGGAACACTGAAATAATAACCACCTGTATCCCCTCTACATTTGCCCCAAAAATCATTGAAATAGAAATTCCTTCAAACCCATGGGATGATAAATTAATTTGGATGGGGAGCAATAATGGAAAATTCTCTGTTAAATCTACTTACTTCTTAGCAAAACAATTGCAAGAAGAAATGATAGAATATAATGAAGAATCAAATCAAAATAAAAAATTTTGGACACTTGTCTGGGGTCTCCCAATTGAACCAAAAATCAAACACTTCTTATGGAGATGTGTAAATGGATTAGCAGTCAAAGAAAATGTTGCAAAAAGAGGTCTAGAAATATCTAGTACTTATGAAAGATGTGGAAAAGAACCCGAGTCAATCCTACATGCATTTCTCCTATGTGATAAATCAAGATGTATTTAGTTGGGTTCGGGGTGTGGCATTAATCCAAGTTATGGCCAGAACTTCTTAGTCTTCAAAGATTGGTTTATGAATATTTCCCTTCAGCTAGGAATGACCCAACAGGACAAATTAGCATAAATTTCTCTAGTGTTGTGGGGAATTTGGAAAGATAGAAATGCTTATTATTTTGAGAATGATAATACAAATCCTCTGGTAGTCATCTCTTTTATTTGCAGGTCAATAGCGAAGAGATATCATCTCTGGCAATAGAGATTAGAAAACTCTTCCAAGAGTAGAAAGCTCAAGAAGAACTTTTTTTTATTACCACCAAGTTAGGAGGTTATGAAAATCAATGTTGATGGTGGTTTTTTGGAGGCAACTGGATAGGATTCTTTTGGTTTCATAATTAGAGATTATCAATGTTGTTGCTGGGGTGTGGGGTTTGGTCCAAGTAAAGCTTCATTGCCTCTCAAAGCGGAAGCTCAAGCCATTCTAGAAGCAATTGTTTTTGCAGATGGAATGAACCTCACAAATCTGTGTTTTGAATTTGATTGTGATTATCTTGTTAAAACGATCAATGATACAACAGGTTATGAAGACCCAAACATCCTCTTTTGTTGTAAGGATATCTAAGTAATCATATCTAGAAGGAAATACAAAGTTCAGTACTGTTCGAGAAAAGCAAATCAAGCAACTCATGTGGTGACCAAATGTAGTTTTTTAGGGGCTTTTAAATCTCTTTCTACAAGTCCTTTTTGTCTCTCATTGGTAGTTAATATGGACTTGACATTTAGTAAAAGGTTTTAGTAGGTTTCTGTGTCTAGGGTCTTTAGTTTCTTTGTCTTTATCTTTTTTCAGTATGTTTCTTTCTTATTTATGTTTAGATGGAGTGTATGTTTGTGCCTGTCTCTGTTGTATGTTCTTTCTCTATTTTAATGAAAATCATTTATCCACCAAAAAAATTTTCCCACTTCTTAAAAAATAAAAATAAAAATAAAACGAAAATCCCTCAAACCCTTCTCATTACCTGATTTCAACTTTCTAACCCTCTCTCCCTCATCTCCCATCCCTCTCTCTTTGTAGTTGAAGTTTGAAAAACAAGTTTGGACTTAAGCTCTAGCAACGGCAAGGTAAATCACTATTGATTTTGCTTTCTCTCCTCTCCTCTTCTTTTTCTTCCTCTCCTCTCTCTTACACTCTTTTTCATTCCTCCCTGTCTTTTATCTATTACTGCCAGACCAAACCACAATGAAATTGAATCAATGAGCCCGAAAATGGCGGTGTTTGCATTTGATTGGAAATGATCAACTTCTAGGTCATCGATTGATATGTTGAGGTTGATGATGCAGATGATCGGAGGGTAGAGTGGGTTGCTTTGGTGTTGATCTTATAGAAACAAGACTTGGGAGACTTCGAGGATAAGCACAGTGAAGGATTGGAGGGGAGAGAGAGGGGGGAGGGAGGAATGGAGGGTGATGATGATGGCAATGGTTTTGTTTCTGGCTTCGACCGCCGTTGATGACAATGATGGCAATGGGAGTGATTGTCCCCTCTTCTTGAGTCATGATGATGCAACCTTGTGTAGGGTTTGTTCTAGATTTGTTACCATGTCCAATTGGTGGTGGTGATGATGGTCCGATGAACATCACCACTGCTTATTCTTGCTATTCATGGGGTCATTCACTCTAATGTTTTTCCCTGAAGTGCTTATTAATATTTTTTATAATATGAATAATATTAGCATTTTATAAATATTATCTTAATTAATTTTAATATTATTTTTTTATAATATTAATATTTGAATTCAATTATTAACATTTTGAAGACAAATTAAAATAACAAATATAATTTTATCATATTTTTAATTAATATATTATTTTATAACATTGTTTAACATTGATTCCGGCTTATAAGGTTTGACCAAATTGGCCTAACCTGACTTAAGCGGAGAACTTCAACAAAATTTTTGTAAATTTCTATAATTTTTTTAATATTTTCATGCTTTTTTTATTTTTATTAGGAGTAAAATTGAAAATCATGACTGATTTGAATTCCAAACTCTTAATGAACCAAATAACATAAATCAGAATCAGATTCTGATTCTTGCCTAAACCAAACAGGTAGGAGGAATCGACCATTTTGATTTCAATTCCAAGGGATTCGGATTCTAATTCTGATTGCAAACCAAACGGACCCTTAATTTCTCTCCTTTGTTTTGAAGAGCAATAAAAACTTTTGTTAGGGAGAAGAGAATAATATAAACGGGCCAAAGCTCAAGACTCACTCATGAGTTCAAAAACAATAGAGAATAATATTTATTGGTGTTGATCCCCATAAATGATAATGTTGAGACACCGGTTGATTTTCGCTCGGTTGCACTCAATAATGTTTCATATAAGATTATTGCAATCAGATTGAAGGTCCATTTGAACAAATATCATATCATCTTTTCAAAGTGCCTTCTTTCATTGGGTTGTATGGGAGTCATCGCGTTCCTTCACGGAGCCAATTTCTTCTTCCACGCTCTTTCTCAACACATGGCTATTCGATCTCTCTGTGTAAAATTGAGGGTGTGGTAAGCTTTTTGGCCTCTGATTGCTACTTAAGAGTGAAGGTAAGTCTAATGATTAGCTTTTTGGCCTCTGGTGGGATTTAGCTTGTGAAGGTGGGGTCTTCGTTTGCCGCTTTGATCTGGAAGCGGTTTAACTAAGACTTTTCTGACCTTTTTACATTTGTTTTGATAGGTGTAGATTTTACTTGAAAAGTTTTTGGCTTTCAGCTTTATTTCCATAGAACTTTAGTTGAAATGGGTGTGAAAGGTTTTAAAAAGAAAAACGAATCCAGAGGTCTATTGAGTTGAAGTTAAATGAGATGAATGCGAAAAAAGTTGACAATGCTATGAATTAAGGGAAAGCCAGCCCCTTCGTATTTGCAAAAGGTTCAACCTTCCTCTACTAATAATGTAGGAATGGTAAAGCTGGCAGAAATCCAGCATGAGAGAAAGAATGGAAGAAGTGAAAAAATTAGCAATAAAAAGGTGGGGTTGAAATAATACCCATCATTGTCAAAAAATTTCCTAAGGAAAAACGATACAGAAATGAGTATTGGAAGGGTTATGATCTACCATATGTATGGCTGAACCATACTAGATGGATAGGAGAAATTTCAAAAATTTCCTAATCCTTCTGGGAATCGAATTCCCTATATTTTGAAAACTACATTTGTTAGGATTGGTCTTGCATTGAACCAAATCAATTTTAAAACCAATCAATGAGGGAGATTTATACCTGATATGGATACCACAAATGCAGATCCCAAGGTGGAAGTTCACGCCCAAATCAGTACCAAAACTAAAGATGGTGCAATGTGTAGGTGAAGCTGATTTAGCAACACAATTTTCAGCAAAACTACAACCCAACAGCTTGGATCGAACTAGGGAAGGTGAGTCTGATATTCCCTGAATTTTTCTTGCAACAAATTAGAGTAAAACTTATCTAAAACAATCCTAGATAGCTGAGGTCGAACTGGGAAAAACCTGGAGATAAAAGGGTGTAGAGAGAACTAGAAACTACAAAAATATGAAACTGTCTTGAACTAGTCAGCACCCTCCTCTTTTATAATCTCTTATGGAGCTATCTCCTAATCTAATTAGGAGATAGTCTAGATCTAAATCAGATTGGACTCTAATTAGAGATATATCTTATCTTTATATAAGATTTGGTGCTCCATACATAGATCCAAACCTAGATTCGCCCCATGTCACAAGACAACTTAAGCTGTCATGTGACAACTAAATTAATCATATTAATTATGGGCCTTAGACCCATCAGATATAAGGTTCATGACCTAAGGGTGCTACTTGGCCAATTTAGGTATGATTTGTATAGTGTGGGACCCCACAATGACCTCACATAAGTCCACATGGGTTCGACCTAACATCTATGAAAAAGCTTAGCTAAATTCACTGCTAAATGCAATGAACCCCTGAGCACATCACTATGGGCTCAATATGGGCCTAACATTTACACTTAAATGATCTTTGGATTTAGTCATCCTATGAAGACCCAAGGATAATGGATTTAAGTAAGATAAAGTCTATTAGGTAATTAGCCCTTAATGATCTCTTACACTTAACCTCTTGACCCATAATGATCAAATACTGCCCAACAGGGAAGAACCTCTCCCTTGGCTGCAAAGTACAATATTACACTCTCTGCTCGGATGGATCCTGAAAATTAAAACCTTTTTGGAAACATTTTTCATAAAACAATATATATATATATATATATATCGCAAAACCAAATCTTAAACACAGTTGAAATCCACTGCCTGCAGTTTAGGTTTCCATCAGAGAGAGTGTAAGCCCTATCATTCACTTTGTTCAACAAAGGGGACGATCCTATCACTATGATCATCCACTCAGATGAATTCTTAAACTGCACCAAAATACCCAAGTTTTGACCCTTAATGGATCTCACTGACTGGCAAATCAAAGACAACTCAATCCAACACCCAGTGCAATACCATAATCAAGTCTAGGGGTTATGTGTAACTTTCTAGTTTTCCCTAACAATCTCCAAGGTCTAGGGCATAACTGAAAAATGGTTTGGGTTTAGTGTTTCATCCAAACACATCAATATTAGCCTTGGTAAGATAAACTCTCCAAATCTATTCAACGGCTAAAGACATTCTAAACTAACATGAGTCTCATAAGTGTTTAGTTTAAGGGGTAATTTCACAGAAATGTACCAATATCAACATGAAACAATAATGCACTTTTATTCATTTACAGTAAATGCATCTATACATCAATCTAATTGGATCTAAGGGCATACACTGTCTAACAACTCCCACTTGCACTTAAGTCCAATTGGGTACAAGCCTTAGTTTCAAACTGTCCACGTGTTTCTCAAACGCTTTCTGTGTTAGTGACTTTGTCAATGGATCTACCACATTCTCTATTGATGCTACCTTCTAAATTTGGACGTCCTCTCTACTAACAATCTCCCGTAGATCCAATGTTATATACAATAGTGGAATGGGTGATATGGTAGGATTCCAAATTGCAAGATGATTTTCTTCATCCATACTATTTATTAGGCAATCTCACGATAGTGTGCTTGGCTTCGGTCATGGACTATTTACTACACAAGGTTCTAAAGTATCCACATATAGACTTTTTATCATCTGGGTCAAGCCGGAAGTCGACATCAACATAACTGACCATCTATAGTGAACTACCATCAAAGATAAGACAAAAGTCTTTAATCCTCTATACGTATTTTAGTATGTTTTTACAACAATCCAATGCTCTTTTCCTGGGTATGATCGATATCTACTTACAATACTAACGCTTGAGTAATGTCTGGTCGAATACACAACATAGCATACATGATACTCCCTAAGGCTGAAGCATAAGGAACCTCTCTCATGTCCTCAATCTCCTTAGAGGTCTTAGGTAATGTTCCTTTAGAGAGAGTGACTCAATCTCCCATTGTCATTTTGTAAACACAGGGTTCATTCGGATTCTACTCAAAATCAAACTATTTGACTATTGAGTCAAATCAGATGTTCCAACTTCTGGAAGCATGGCCACAAGCGAGAAGGTTTCCTCATAATCGACTACTTTCTGATTGTACCCTTTCGCTACAAGCCAATATTCATAGGTCTCAACCTTTCCATTAGGGCCCTTTTTCCTCTTGTAGATCCACTTGCAACCGATTGCTTTCACCCTAGGGGTGGGTCTACGAGAGTCCAAACTCTGTTGATTTTCATTGAGTCCATCTCAACTTTCATGGCATCTACCCACTTCAAGGAGTCTATGCCCAACAAAGCTTTTGTATAAGTCACAAGATCTTCCTTATTGTTCGTAGCTTCCATCAAGGAATATTCTCAATCATAGTCATAACGAACTAGTGATCTAAAAACCTGGGTAGATCTTCTAAGTTGGATATTATTATCTAGAATCTATGGGTTATCTCCCACTACTCATGAGCTCTCTTCATCAAGAACAATTTCTTAAGGGTCATAGAAGAAGAGTTACCCTACGAAGTCCTTAGGGATAGTTTACAAACAGGCAATGATTGATTTTGGATTCCAATTTGTCTACACTTGTCTTTTTGCATGTGTTGGATAACCCCATATTTTCAAGTGTCTTACACTTGGTTTCTTGCCAGTTCATAGCTCATAAGGAGTCTTAGGAATTAACTTGGTTGGAACCCAATTCAACACGTAAATTGTAGTCTCCAATGCATGCCCTCAAAAGTATATGTATAACTCTAAATGAATGAAGAGTGATCAAACCATACTTAATAGAGTCTGATTTCTTCTCTCTAACGCACCATTTGATTGTGGTGTAACAAGAGGATATAATTGTTATATAATTTCATTGTCATTTAAGTAGTCCCTGAATTCATCGGAGAGATATTCACCTCATCGATCTAATTGAAGGATTTTGATCTATCTCCCCAACTATTTCTCAACTTCTTGTCTAAACTCTTTAAACTTTTCAAAGGATTTAGACTTATGTCTCATTAGGTACACGTAACCATACTAAGAATAATCATCAATGAAAGTTATGAAATTATAGTATTGGTTCTGTGTCCTAACATTCATGGGGCCACATACATCAATATGTATAAGGTTAAGTGTGTCTGTACTTTTTTGAGGTATACCTTTAAATGGCATCTTTTCCATTTGCCTTAGAAGCAAGGCTCACAAGTTAGTAGGACTTCAATAGTGAGAAAATCTAGAGGACCATCCTTTACCAATCTTGTGATACGTTCTATATTAGCATGGCCAAGTCGGTAATGCCATAGGCACTTGAGATTAACTGTATCACGTGTTCTTTTCTTGGGGATGTGTTCCATACAGTTTCAGTCACATTTGTTTCTAGAGAATGATGGAGAACATAAAGGCCATTCTCAAGTTCTCTGTGAATAAGAAATTTTTTATTCAATTTAATTGTAATCTTATTACTAAACAAAATAGAATAATCATCCTTACACAACTTAGAAAATAAAATCAGATTTTTTCTAAGTAAAGGTACATAAAGACAATCTTTTAATATAACAATTCATTTTCTAAAAATTAAATCTGTTGTTCCTATAGCAGTAGCTGCAACATTTGTAGTCATCCCAAAGTAAAGTACGACCTTGTCACCATTCAGCCTTTTACTTTTCTTGAACCCTTGCAATGTGTTACATACATGAGTGGAAGCCCAGAGTCAATATACCAGGATGCAAAAGTGACCAATATATTGGTCTCTATGACAAGAGATTTGAAATTACCTTATTTGTTATTGTGGTATTCCAGATACTGAGGACAATTCCTCTTCTAGGAAGAAAATTTGATTTTATCACTTATAAGGTGGGGAGAGAAGAAGAGGAAAATCTAGATTAAGGAAATTGCTATGAATTCTAATACCCCTTGGCTTTTCTCATTGGAGACTTCAACACTTTTAGGTCAAGAGAAAATAAAAGAGGGAGGGAAGTGAGGCTTAGTCAAACAAAAGATTTTAATGATCTTTTTCTTGAGTGTGAGCTTATGGAATTAGAAATGAAGGGCAACCTTTTACGTGGAAAAGCAAAACTATATGGGAGAAGCTTGATTGGGCCTTAGTGAATGATGATTGGAGACACTTGTTTCCTTCAGCCCTTCTTAGAAATCTCCCATTCATGGCTTGAGATCATTCCCCATTGGTGCTTGTTACTAATGCTAATCAAAGCTATAGACCGAAGCCATTCAAATTTAAAGATATGTGGTGTCTAGATCCGAACATTGAATAGATAGTGAATCAAACTTGGAATATCAATTCGGATGGATCTAGAGCAATAAATTTTTTAGGAAAAGAAATAATCTTGTTTGTAGCGTAAGAAAATGGAATAAATCATAGTTTGAGAATATTTTTTAAAAAAAAGCAAGACATCATCTCAGCTCTTGAGAAAGTCCAATTTCAATTAATCAATGAAGAAAATGATAGAGCTCTAAAGAATTTGGAACTGGCCCTTCAAAAACAATTCAATAATATTCTCTTGAAAGAAGAAGTTTATTAGGCTCAGAAATCTAGATTTGACTGGATCAATTTTGACGACAGAAATAAAAGATTCTTTTAGGTAACAACTACTATTAGAAGAGCTAGAAACATAATCACCTATGTATTTAACCAAGAAGGTAAAAAAATTGAAAATCACTTACAGATTGCAAATTAGTTTAGTCATGAGTTTGAAAAGAGGTTTAAAGGTTAGGGTGCTCAAGGGGTCGCTGATTTCATTTAGGAGATTTCAAGGAAAGTTTCTGAGGAGTAGAATAAATTTATTATCAAAGAGGTTTCTAACAGGGAAATCTTTGATTCCCTCCAAACTATTGGGGACCTCAAAGCTCCATGTCCAAATGGACTTAATGCCATATTTATTAAGAAGTTCTAGAATATTGTAAAGGAAGACTTTTGTAGGACTATTAAGTCCTTCTACACTGAGACATTGTGCCCCATTCTGAATAAAACTTTCATATCTCTTATCCCGTAAGTAGAGAATCCATAGACTATTAATAATGACAAACCTATTAGTTTATGTACTGTGATTTATAAAGTCATCTCAAAAATTTTGGTGAATAGGATAAAATCATTCCTTGATAATTTAATTTCCCTTTACCAAAGTGCTTTTGTGCCTAAGGCTCCGTTTGTTTGCAATACAAATGCCGAACTGGGGTATTTATGTATTCCGGTTCGCGTTTGTGAGCATTTGTTTGATACGTAAAAAAGTAATGATTATTAGAATAAAAATGTATTTTCTGGCACTTTTGTACTCTGAGAAGAAAGCATTACTATACCTATTTTTTTGATACAATTTTGTGTGAATCATATTTTTATTCATGAACCGAAAAATGGGTAAATATGTAATATACATATTTGTGTTTGCATTGCAACCAAATGCAGCCTAATAGACAAATCAATGATAACATCTTAATTGCTCATAAAATGTTCCACTCCATGAGAAAGAGAAAAAAAAAAAAAAAAAAGACAAGAAGGGAATTATGGCCTACAAGGTTGACATGGAGAAAGTTTATGATAGGTTAGAATGGGATTTTATTGAGGAAATCCTAAGGAAATTTAGGTTCTATCATAAATGGATTGGTTGGGTGATGGCGTGTATCAAGACTGTCTCCTTTCAGATTCTTAATAATGTCACACCTTCTAGAGAGTTTAAACCTACCAGAGGTATTAGACAAGGTGATCCTCTCTCTCCATACCTTTTTTCCCTTTATGCGGAGGCTTTAGCTAGAAAGCTTGAGAAAGAAGCTAATGAGCCTAGAAACCCGATTGGGTGTAGAACTTCCAAGGAATGCCCAAAAATCCCAATCTTGTAAATGTAAGGCTGAAAATTAGAGAAATTATGTTGGAGTATACCATGGCTTCTAGTCAGAGTCCAAATTTCAGTAAATCTTCGGTTCAATTTTCTTGCAACACCCCTAATAGGTTCTAGAAAATTGTTGCTCGAATTTTAAATATTCCTATTCATTCTGGGTCTAAGAATTATTTAGGAGCCCCTATTATCAACTCAAGGGTCGCAAAGAATACTTTTACAAACTTAAATGAGAATGTTAGCAAAAGACTATTTGGCTAGAAAAAGAAAACATTATCGTTAGTTGGGAGACTGACTTTGTTGAATTCGGTGAGTGGTCCTCAAAATACTATTGAGGAAGTTGGTAGAATGCAAAGGAATTTTCTTTGGAACAAAGATAATGGTAAAAACTTAATTGAAAAAGAGTTTGTACTCAAAGAAATAGGGGTAGTGGATGAATGAAGCTAGCTTGGGTAAATTTAGATGGAAAATCCTGTGTGAAGAAAATAACATCTAGGTAAAGGTGGTGAAAAGTAAATATTTAAGAAAAGAAAGTCTATGAGACCTAATTCTTGGACGTGGTGATCTTTGGGAAGTAAACACTATAAAGGAGACACTTGATTTGTATTGTGCATGGTCGGGACAAGAAATCAATTATGCTAAATCAGTAAAATTCTTATTACTTACACCGTGTCGGAAATATAAGTGGTCTAGTCTTTTTGGTGGAGAGGATTCGGTCCTGCCCGGCAGAATGGAAATAAACGACACTTTCACATGTTGGATGATCTATATACTTATACATTCTACTTTATCCGCCCTATCTATCTATCTATCTATTTCTTGCAGGTCATGCTTATATGGTTCTATCTATGTGCATGGTCTAGTTTTATGCAACACAGATTCACAGGAGTCGGGAGGTCTTGGCTTTAAAGACGTCTCATTTATGATAGTCCAGATCTCCTGTCCACAAGAACTGTTTATGTTTATTGAAATCACACATGGAGAATATCTCATTTTTTGCATAATATAATACAGAGGGAGATGTTTCCAATTCACAGGAGGTAATGTATTGTGGGTTGGGATAGACAGAATTCTCGTCGACACGTGATCCGGCGGACTCCACTTATGAATAGAGCTCTCTTGATGAAATTAACATGGCGTTATCTCAATTAATAATGTTTTATTTTTTAATGTTAAATTTTTATTATTTGAGTAACATTAATTAAATATTTCAATAACTAAAAATCTTAAATTAAAAACATTAAAATAGCTAAATAATATAACAAAATATTTAATATTATGTAATAACAGTAAAATAAATAAAATTCAAATAACGAAAATTTTAAAATATTTTACATATTATTTCAATATTTAAATAACAAAATATGTAACATGCAAAATTTTAAATAGTTAAAATAACGAAATTATATAATAAATTTATAAAAAATCTTAAGAGTAGAAAATTAATTATAATAGAATTCATAATATTCATATTAATAATAATTTAATTTTTACAAAATTAATAACGAATTATGTAATAATAGTACAATTATAATTTTATGGATTATTAAATTCAATAAATAATTAATGTTTTAAGAATTTAAATAACAATATTATTTCAATAAATAACTAATTTCACCTATGTCAATTAATAATTATAGAAAACTGTTTATTAGTAATAATTTTACAATTATAGTGCATATTCATTATATATTTACATATACTATTATTAATATTTATTTTATTTTCAGTAATTATTTATTGTTTTTTATAAATATGCTTTCAATAATTATTTATAAATCTATTTTTATATTTTTAACTATAACTAAATAATTATTTTTCAACTGTATTTAACAGTAATTATATTTTTTTCAATAAATATAGTAATTCAATAATTACAATATTATTAATAGTTTAGTATTTTAATAATTACAATATTTACTGAAAAGCATTATTAATAAATATTTTATAAATAATATATTTATTAATTACTGTGAAATGTATTTAAATGTAATTATAATTTATACTGTTACTACATAATTTCATGATGAATTTTGTAAAAATATTGAATTATTTATAATATGAATATTATTAAATCTATTATTTTTTTTTTTTGTGTTTTGAACAAATATTTTAAATTTAGTATATAATTTTGTTATAACATTTAAATTGTTCTAAATGTTTTTAATTGAAACATTTAAATTGTGTTTTGGCATCGGTGTTGGGAACATCTCACCATTTTCTGAGAAAAACGGTGCTGGGCATGTGGAGTTGTAAGCACTGTTTTCTCAAAAAATGGTGTTTATTTTTTGTTTGGAACCAATGCTGCCATATAGGCATTTTTTGAGAAAACAGCATTGGTTTGGTTTGCTACCAATGCTAGCAGCAATGTTTTTAGCACCGATCTATAGTATCCAACATCCAAGGTGATGCCACGTCATTGCATCATTGGAAGCAATGCATTGTTTTTCCAGAAAACATTGAATTTTTGTTTCTCCAGACCATGCCTTGGAAAAATAATACCAAACAATAGGGTGTTGTTTGAAGCACCATTTTCTCCAATATGGCATCTATGTGGTACCATTTTCTCAGAAAATGGCATTGATGCTAAACATCACCCTAATTTGCAACATGGTGGTATGGTGAGAGATCACTTTGATAAATTTATTTACTTACGCCTGTGCTGGACCTATCTCTGCTAAAGCCTCTAGAAGCAAAGGCAAGCACTAGGGCTGTACACGGTCGGGTTGGGTCGGTTTACTGGAGTTTTCCCAACCGACCCGACCTGGTCGGGTTACCTGAGGTGGAAACCGAAACCGACCCACTGATAGGCAAAACCAACCTGGTTGGTTTGAGTCGGGTTGGATCGGTTTCGGTCGGTTTCGGTTTTGCTCCTGTAGTCAAACCTTATTTTTGAAACTTGTCTCACCTTTGGTCCAGTGTCAACCTTACTAACCCCTATTCCACTCAAAAAGCTTTTGTATTCAATAAGACAAAAGACAAAACTGTTTTATAGAAGACAAAAGTTATCAATATTCAATAAGACAAAAGTTAGAAAATAAAAGACAAAAGTTATCAATATTCAATAAGACAATAAAATAGAAAGTCAAACTGTTTTATAGAAAGAAGGCTGAAACATTTATATTTAAACAAACTTTCTAAATTCTAATCTAGGTAAAAGATGACACCTAATTCTAATTGTAATTGCCTAATGGGTTGCCTATTTAGTGTAAAAGACCATAGAAACTAGGATAGATATAATTTAGTTAAGTAGGAACTAGAAAATAGGGTTGTTCTAGTTCTAGTAGAAGATCAGTTAAGTAGGAAACTAGGAACTACCAAACTAATAGAAGACTAGTTAAGTAGGAAGACTAGTTCGGTTCGGTTTCAAGTCGGTTTCGGTTTTTACACAAGAAAACCGAAACCAACCCAATATTTCGATTTATAAATTTTCCCAACCTGAAATCGACCGGTGCTGATAAAAACCCAACCGACTCAAATTGGATCGCTCCAGGTTGATCGGTTTGGTTGGATTGGGCCTTCTTATCAAGAGCCCTAACAAGCACATTGTTGCTTGAGGGTGATTCTCAGACTTTTGTTTATATCTTGTTGGGGGTTTGTCACAATCCTCGTGACCTCTGCTATATAGTAGCAGAATGTAGGAATATCATCTCTACCCTGGAATGTTGCTCGGTTCTCTATTGTCCTCGCTCTTGCAACTCATGATCTCGTACTATGGCTAAATTTGGAGCTTTTATGATGAGGCCTCACACTTTGACAGTTATTGAGACTGAACAATGTATGAAGTATGATCCATAGGAGTTTTGATATTGCAACCACAACATTACCATACTCCATTTCAGTGCTAGACCATGAGACACTAAAATAAGGGGGCTTTTGGGGATTTTATTTGTGACGTTTAGAAAAGCCGTTACCTAAAGTTACGTATTCGAGACGTCGATTGGTAATGTAATGAAAAAAATCACCTTCCGCAACAGTTCCACATAATCGTTGTTAAAATTTCACTTTTATCTGACATTTGCATTCATTTATAGTGTCAGTAAATTGCACTTCCCGCCACCACGGGCTTTACCGCCAAATCGCACAAAGTACTTTTAGTGACATTTATCTACTTTTGGTGACGTTCCCAAATGTCACAAAATAGTTTTCTGATTATGAAAAAATTAGCAATTTATTATTGCTAAAAATTATCAATTTATACTTTACGAATAATAATCAATTAATTAATTAAGTAGGGATGTCACCAAAATTATTTTTTTGTGAAAATGTTTGCAAATTTATTATTGTGCTAATTAGCTTTTACATTTCTATCAATTAGTTTTAAATTTTCATTATAATTTTATATTTTATTAATAATTATAAATTAATTAATTAGGAAGGGATGTCAATGGATTTGCCTCAACCCTAACCCTAATTAGCTAGAAGTATCTTATACCTAGGGGTGTAAATGGATCATACTAATCCAGGATTTAATCCTATTCCATCAAATTTGGATCTTCTAGTTTGGATCTTCGGATAAGATCAAATAATAGGTTCCCATCATATATATGTGTGTGTTTTATTTATTTATTTATATTACATTTATATAAATATATTATATTATTTAATTTTTATAAAAAACATGTATATATATGATCAAATTAGTTGAAAAGATACTTGTATTTTTGTGTTTTATTTGTCTTTTAATAATTTATTTATTTATTTTTAAATTAAATCGAATCAAATCAGATTTGAATATTCAACGATCTCATTGGATTTGAATTCAAATCTATGTTTATAAGATCTAATATGATCAGATCTCCGCTTAACGATATTAGATCGAATTCGGATATACCTTGATTCAAATATGATATGATCAGTTTGCATCCCTACCTACACCTAATCCATTGACATTCGTATTTATTGCTCTACAAATACCAAGTCTCTTATTTGATGAACTATCGGGGGTGGAGCCAGGGGACCCATGGCCCCCCTATACCCTAGAAATCCATACTTTTGAAAGTCTATGTTCCTCTTCCCCACTTCCTACCCTAATGGTTGGCCCCTCTAAATGGTCAATCCGTATTTGTTCTCCCCCCAAATCCACTTTAGGTTTTGGCTCACTCCCTACAAGATCGGAGATGGGGTTAGGATTTCTAGCCCTAATAGGGTTTAGGGCAAGGAGGAGGTGGGGATTTGAGTTTGGGGTTGAGGATATCGTAAGCAAAACCCAGCCCTACCCCGCCCATTGCCATTCCTACCTATATATTAGGGTCAGGATGGGTTAGATACGCTAAAATTCCTACGAATTGCCATCCCTATGGGTAAGTTTGAATGCCTAATCCTACCTGAGCCCACACCCAAATGGTCCCATAAGTTTAAGTCCAATAAATAAATAACTTGGGTAAATCCAAATATCAAACGTTACTTGGGCCCACACTTCGAACTCAATCCTATGCTGCCATTATTTCAAGTCTGAAAAATAACTAATTAATAAGGGTAAGGTTCGATGTCCTACCTTACCTAAGTCTAGAATTGTAGTTGAAATGGACTTAGATTGGATGCAACAAAATTTTCATCCGATCTGATTATTAAGAGATTACATTCGAATTCGATCCAAAATCTGATTGGATTAAAGACTCAAATTCAAGTTCAAACCCTAATTGACTTGGATCTTATTCGAATTTAATTCGACTCTGCTATAAATTTTCTAAAATATCAAAAAAGTAAAAAAAATATTTATTTTCAACATTTATATATAATAAATTAATATAAATATAACATAATAAACTTATTATATAATATATATATACAATATAAGGAATATATTTTTACACTTCTAAATATATTTGTATAAAATTTATATATTAAAATTAATAAATATTATAATATAATTGAATTCAGATTTTAATCAGACCAGATGGGATCAAATTTGAATCCGATCCAATCTAATTGCATAAATACATCATCTGAACTTGAAATAATCGTTTCGAATGTTAGATCAGACCTTAGATTTTTGGGCATCATGTCTACCTGAGCCCATACTTGAAAATATTTAATTTATTACTTTCTAGTATGGGTAAGCTTGGATGCCTAACCCTCTCGGACCCACAGCCAGAGCCTCACTCTATCCTCGGCCTTGCTCCTGTCCACAATTAGAACCGGATCCTAATTTATTTCAAGTAAAAATAATAATTAAAATAACATTTGCCCGCACACATGAAGAAGGAAGAGAAAGGGAGGTTTAGAGAGTGAGATTTACAGAGGATGTGCGATTGCCGAGAGAGAACGAAGGAGAGGAGAATAAGAAAATAAAAACAAGAGAAGAGAGGAGAGTAATTAATTGATTCAACTGCTGTTTTGTGCCTCACATTAACATTTGTTTCTTTAAGTCTCTTGGGTTCAATTGAGTAGTCACTTGTTATACTTATTTTTCAACATTATTAGTACTTTCAATGGTTTTATTATTATCAAAACATAAAAGGTCAATATATACATAAAATACTATTTAAAATCTCTCTCTCTCTCTTACACACACGTTTTCAACAATATCCTTTCCTAAAATTTATCCTAAACTACCCCCCTCCCCCCACTTTCTCCTGAATCATCTCCAATTCATATTTATCTCCTAACTTATCTCTAATTTACTACATCATTTCTCTCCAAATTATCTCCAATTCCTATTTATCCTCTTTGCCACTATTTATCTATATCTATCTAAATAAAGTTTAAATTATAAAATTTCTCTACAAATTATCTCTAATACACTGTAAAATAATTATTAAAAACACAAAAAATAATAATTATAATAGTTTTAAAAATATTCATATTATTAATAATTTTATATTTTTACAAAATTCATCACAAAATTATGTACTAACAATATAAATTATGATTTTCCAGATTATTAAAATTAAATGTTAATCAAATAATAGAAATTTAACATTAAAAAATAAAATATTATTTCAATATTTCAATAACTTAATATCTTAAATAATATATATATATATATATATATATATATATATATATGTATATATTAAAACTGGTCTTTCCATGTAGCATAGCTCTCCTTGCATAAAATCCCCCATTCTAATTTTCTGTTTTTTTTTTTTAATTCCACATAATTACTCATTAAACCAATAAGGAAATCCCATATGCTTAACTATTTCTAACAACGGGGATTTTCTTTTCTAATGTTTAGCCAAGTGGCACCACTTTCCCCCACTTCATCCTAAATTGTCTCTAATTCCTATTTATCTCCTAAATTATCTCTAACTCCTATTTATCTCTTAAATTATCTCTAATTCAGTAGAGAGATTCTCTCCTAAACTATCTCTAATTCCTATTTATCGTTTCCCCGACTCTTTATCTACATCTATCTAAAGAAAGTTTCAATTAAAAAAAATTAGGACTATTTAAATGTTAAAACAAAATTATATACTAATTTTAAAATATTTATTCAAAACACAAAAAAATAATAAATTTAATAATATTCATATTATTAATAATTAAATATTTTTACAAAATTAATTATGAAATTATGTAGTAACAATATAAATTATAATTTTATGAATTATTCAATTTAAATGTTATTCAAATAATAATAATTTAACATTAGAAAATAAAAAATTATTCAAATATTTCAATAACTAAAAGGCATAAATAAAAAATTCAAATAATAACAATTTTTAAATAATTTACATACTATTTAAATATTCAAATAACAAGATATTTAACAAGACAACATTTTAAATAATTATAATTGAAATCATAATATTCATATTATGAAATAAATTTAAAAAAAATTCTTAAAAGTAGAAAAATAATTATAATAGAATTCATAATATTCATATTAATAATAATTTAATATTTTACAAAATTAATAACGGATTATGTAATAATAGTACAATTATAATTTTATGGATTATTAAATTCAATAAATAATTAATATTTTAAGAATTTAAATAACAATGTTATTTCAATAACTAAATAATATTGTAAATAATTAATTTCACTTATATCAATTAATAATTATTAGAATATAACTATCAACAAAATTATATTTATTAGTAATAATTTTACAATAATAGTGTATATTCATTATATAGTTATATATATTATAATTAATATTTATTTTTTTCAGTAATTAGTTATTGTTTTTTTATAAGTATGCTTTCAATAATTATTTATAAATCTATTTCTTATTTTGTTATTTAATATAAAATTACCAATAATTATTGGAGATTAAAAAACTATTATTTAACTTTTGAAATTTAATTTATTGCATTTATTGTATTTTTGTTATAGATTTAATTTTAGTAATTATATATTTTTTATAATTTATAGATTAATACTTATTAGAGATTAAACCGTTATTTTAGATTACACTATTTATTGACTAATTTAGTATATTTTCAGAATTTATTATATTTTTGTAATTATTATATTTTTATTATATATCTATTATATTTCATTATAAACTTATTTTCAATGATTTTGTACGTTTGCTTTAAATTTTCAATAATTATTGGAGATTCAACAATTGTTATTTATTAGAGATTATAGTATAAATTTAGTTGAAATTAGGAGCGTTCAATGATTGGCTTAGTTCAGTTGCAGGCTGTTTCGCCAACCAAATTGATTTGGTCAAGTTCATAATTTGTCACTTGAAACCGATTGACCATTAGTGACAACCCACCAACTTGGGTTGTATTGATTTGGGTCTATTTTTGGTTTAGTTTGTTTGTTCAAAAGATTTAAACTTAAAAATTAACTTAAAATCTCATAAATTATAATGATATTATTAAAAAATAAATTAAAAAAATTAAAATTAAATATATAAAATATTAATATATATTTATTAAACCAAAGCCGATATGAAATTCTAGAAAATCAACCAACTCGGTTTGAGTTTGATCGGATTGTTTATTAAAAAATTAAAATATAAAACAATTATATACTCTTATGTATTTCTATTGTTTAACTTTTGCTTAACAAAGTCCGTGCATTGCACGGGTCCTCGTCACCATGCCTCTCCTTGCTCCATTATCCCCACCCTGCATTCTTTTTGACTTTCTCTCCTCTCCCCTTACCACCACTCCCATTAAGCCATGTCACCACTCCAATTAAGCCATGCCCCACTCCGTAATCAATTCCTAAAATGCATCCCCTCCAATCTATATCCACTCTCCCTCATTTAAAATATTCATATTAATTAATAAATAGTTAATACGGTTAATATTTAATCCCACCCATATTCAAGGAGTATTAAATAGTGTTATTACCAAAAGTTAATAAATACAGTTAGTAAATTACCAAAAATTAAATATTCTTATTAGTACGGTTAGTAAATTACAAAAATTTAATAAATGTTGTTATTAATTAACTCATTAACAACATTTTATAGAAATTGAAAACTCTTTAACTAATTTCTATAAATTTGAGAATTATATTTAATAATTATCAAAAAGTATAAAATTTTAGTTATTGTTATTATTATAATTAATAACCAAATAAAAATGGGGGAACAAAATATTATAATGTTAAAAAATGAAATTATTAATTAATTTATATTGAAAAATAAAAGATAAATTAGTGTAATTTTGTTAGTAAACTACCAAATAAAAAATATATATTTAATAAAAATTAAAAAAAAAAACAATAAATCCCCATAGTTACACAAATGTAATAAAGTTTTCAAAAATTTTCATAAAACTACATTTTGTAAAATAACATTTTTGAAATTAAAAGATATAAAGTATTTAAAAGTTTATTTAAAATGCATTAAATAATTATTGAAAATTATTAGAATATTTTGCAAATTTTAGGAAATTTTATTACATTTGATAGATTTTGGAAAACCATTGAAAAATTATGTAATTTTCATTGCAAATTATTGAAAATTATTAAAGATAAATGACTATGAGAAATGGAAAACTATAATTTGAACAAATAATTACACAAGCTATTAAGATAAATTAGTATAATATTAGAAAAAGAAAATTATTGGTTAGTTTATATTATAAATTATAAGATAAATTAGTATAATTTGTAAGTAAACCATTTAAAAAGAAAATAAATTATTTAACACAAATTTAAATAAATTTCAATTAACTCTCATAATTACACAAGTACAATAAATTTTTCCAAAATTTTCATAAAATTACATTTTTGAATATTAAAGACAATTTAGTGTGCTTTTAGAAATTTACCATGTGGTTGATACTCAATATATCATTTTCATCATTTCTTTCATCAAATTGAATATGGGGTTTACGAGGGGGGACAGTGTTCTCAAAACTGGATCAAACCAGATGCTTAGATTGAAAAAATTGGGAATAGGACACTATTTCACCTCAAAACCGCTTTTTGTCCAAAAACCGTTTATTTGGTTAGCGAACTGCTGACCTAGGTGGTCGAACCGTCAACCCAGACAACAATTTTTGGCATGTTTTTTTTTTTTTTGTTTTTCTACTTTTTTATTTTTTTGTTAGAGGAGGTCATCTGTTCGGACCAAACAGTCAGACTGTTCGACCCCAAAACTATTCTCTATCCGGTCCAATTTTGAAAACCTTGGACGGGGAGTGGGTGCCTTGCCTTGAGCTTGGCTTGGTGTGCGGCATGGCCTGGCCTAAGGTCTGGCCCATGGATTAGCCCGACCCATGGCACGACACTGGCCCCTGTGGGCTCGAGCCGTGGGCCGTGGCGAATTGACCCCCTAAATTATCCTAGAGGAGGGAGGCATGGCTCGTGAAGCGTGGGCTAGCATGACATGACTCGCACTTTGTGTGGGCCACATGCGGGTCGTGTCGTGTCGACCCAGCACGACCCCGATTCACACCTCTACTTGAGCCTGCCTAGTAATGGGGACGGGGTAGGGAAATTTGAGGATTCTCTATCCTTGATGAGAAGTGTGGTGCCTTGCCCCAAAACTCGCCCGACATTGAGTGGTTACCTTGCCCTGAACCCGCGTGACACGAGGGATGGGACGAGGATGGGATAGTGTCTCGAGTATGGGGTAGGGAAAGGGATGGGATGCCTTGCCTTGAACCCACCCCATTATCATAATTATTTGTATTTATTTAAAGTTAATTAAAATTTCATTTAAAAATAATAAAAAGAATAAGAATTATTAAAATTATTAATAAAACTAAATTTATTAAAAAATATTTATATATATGCAATTAACAATTATTATTTTTTATAAATTAATATTAAATAAAAAAATAAAATTATTAAACCTTTCAAAATTTTCCGTACATCGCACGGGTCCGTGGTAGGTGCAAATGCGGAGCACTCTACTAAATAGAGCCCTGAATTCGTGGTGGGAGCTTGAAAACCCTTCGTAGCCATCATGAGCCTAAGAGTGCCAAAACTGGTAAATTAATTCAGTGGCATTCCCGTACTGATGATGGCAGGTGCATGGTTGCTGGGGTTGACAGGGACCATTGTGGTAGAATTGTTGATTTCAAGGGATACTACGCCCTTGGATCTTCTTCGCGTGGGTAGGCTGGGAGGCTCGCTGGCAGTAAATGTCTTGGAGCATCCGATTATTATAGAGCGAGAGGGAGATCCTAAGTTGGCCTCGTGTCTTAACAGGCTCCATAGAATTTTAGTAACATCATCCACGACTGTGACTGTTTGTTTAGAAGTCAAGAAAAAGTTTGAGAGAGGCATTCGGTACAGACATATCTTCAGAAGCGGTGGATTGGATTGTTGGTGCGGCGAATTTAATTCTTCTCCAAATACTAGTTTGAATTTTGATTTGTGTAAGCCCTTGGGAATTAGAGTTTATTTGCGGTATTGACCTTTAGGCTAATGTTCGGTTTGAAGGAAAATATAAGTAAATATATACATGGTCTGTAAAAATTTCTCTACTTTTTCCTTCAAACCAAACACAACCTTAGAGACCAAATTTGTGTAGCCCCTCTAGCTTTATGAAAAAAAAAAATTAATAAAAGGTACAGAAATTCAAAGATAATGAAGAACACTTGTAGGAAAAAACAGCACCACCGCGGAATAATGATAAATTTGATCAATTAATGATGGTAGATATTTAGCTTGGGAATTGGGATGCGAACCTACAAATTGGTATAGGGAAGCAAACATTCCAGTAATACTGTTGCCCAAACCTATATAACCACGCCCAACATTTAATGGACGCGTTTAAGTTTATACTATAAATGATAATTTTCTTTATTCTTTTCTTGCCATGAATATGCATTATTAATTTTTCTAAAGAAATGCAAAATGTGGGTCCGTTTGGTTTGCAGAAATAAGGGTTTGGAATCGAAATCAGAATGGATAATTCTGATTCCAACTGTTTGGTTGAATAGAATTGGAATTCTATTTTCATTCCTGTTGGAATGGCATTCTCCCATTTCATGGAATAGCCATTTCCTGCTCCTCCCTCGGGAATGAAATCCCATTCTTACTGATTTTAATTCCCATTCTCATTCATGTCTGAACCAAACATACTTTGGGAATGGATAATTCCGATTCCAATTCCGGAAGATTTCATTTCCGATTCTTTCCGACTACGAACCAAATGGACCCTAAAATTGCTTAGGGTCCGTTTGATTCACAGTTGAAATCGGAATCGAAATCCTCCGAAGTCAGAACGGAATGGTCCATTCCTATAATCTTTTTGGTTCAAACAGAAATGAGAATAGGAATTGAAAATCAGTAGGAAGAGGATTTCATTCCCAAGGGAAGGGCAGGGAAGGGCCATTCCAACCATGGTTTTCAAAACTAGACTGGACTGGACGGTCGGATCGGAAAAACCAGGAACCGATTAGGTGATCGGTTTCAGTTTTCCCAAAACTGGAAATTTGCCCAAAACCGTTGGTTTTGGTTAATAAACCGCTGACCTGGACAATTAACCGTTTGAACAGTTTTGACCCTTTTTATTTATTTTTATCAAAACAGGCCGACCATTCTGTATTCATATTCGGATCGTTTTTAAAAACCATGATTCCAGCATGAATAAATAAGATTCCATCAAACCAAATAGTTGAAATCATAATAATCCATTCCAATTCCGATTCGAGACCCATTCTAGTATGGCTTACAATACGTGCCTCTTTACACCATATATGACATTCTTGTATGCAGTACAAGAAAAAAAAAAATTAGGAAATATATTATTAGCATTGCTTTATTGCTCAGATCTAATAGAAGATGTTTTGGTAAATTCTTATCTAACATGCCCAAAAGTGAAAGAATAGTTTCATTGTCACTCGTCTCACTACACTCATCACCATGAGAGTGATACGCTCGTAGTCTTTGTACGTACTCTTTTGACTATTGTAATGGCAAATATTTTTTGGAGTCATCAAATGAGGATGGTAACTCGTATAATTAACTATTTGATCATGAAGCATGGTTTTTAAAACCGAACCGGTCAGGGGTTCAGTTACCGGTTTGAACGGTCCTTGATTGATCGATTTGAATGATCGGTCAGTTCTAACAAAAAAATAAAAAAGTAAAAAAAAATAAAAAAGGGTCAAAACCGTTTGAACGATTCAAACGATTAATTGGCTGATTCAATGGTTTGTTAATCAAAATCAACGGTTTTGATGAAAAACAGACCAATTTCCGGTTTTCCGGTCTGGTCCGGTTTTGAAAACCATGTCATGAAGTAATGAAAGTTTGAATTTCTGTTACAAAAATTGTAATAGCAATTACTGACAAATCACTACACTAGATGGACGGTTAAGATTACTAGCAAGGAAAATCCTTAACTAAAAATAAATTTGCAAGTGAGATTCAGAGTCATACCAAGAAGATGAGGCCGAAAACAAATTCTTCAATAAAAGAAAAACAAATTTGAGACATTAGGTGGACAGCTTGAGGGATTTATGGGGACACAGGATACAAGATGAGAGTGCAGAACCCAAGGAAAAAGGAACATCACATGGTCCTGATAACAAGGCTTTGACTTGTTATTTTACAAATTTTCTAATCTGCAAGTAATTAGGAACCTTCCAACCCAACACACAGTCACTAGGCTCTGTCTCTCTCTCTCATTGGATGGTGGAGTAGCTATGACTAACGACTGTGAATCCTCCGTCTACAGCCAAATTATGTCCACTGATATAAACTGATTCGTCTGAAGCAAGAAATAGAGCAGCCTCTGCTATATGGGCGGGCTTTAACACAGTGCCCTTCAAGTTGGCTGCAGCACAAGTGACAGCTTCCATGCTATCTGGCTCCAGATTGTAGGCATTGCAGGCCAATGGGGTAGCGACCCCGAAAGGGGAGATGCAGTTGACCCTGATGCCATGAGCCCCCAGCTCACTACAGGCTGACCGGACCAGCCCCACCAATGCGTGCTTAGAAGTGGTGTATGCATGAGGAGCAGAGCCACCCAAGGCCGCGGCCACACTTGCAGTGCAGATGATCGAGCCGCGTATCTTTCTCTCCACCATAGCCCGACCTGCGTGTTTAATGGTCGATGCCACCCCTCGCACATTGGTGACCATGGTGTTGTCGAACTCTTCCATGTCCATGTCTAGAATGCTGCTTAGGGGACCCAAGATCCCTGCATTGCTGAACAGAACGTCCAAGCTTCCATACTTGTCTAAGGTGAAGCCCACCATCTCTTCCACCTGCTTTTCGTCTCGCACATCACAGTGCCTGTAACTTGCTTTTTCTTCGCCTATGGAAGCCACAACTTTATGGCCCAGTTCATCTTGGACATCGGCAATGACAACTCGGGCTCCATTTTCGGCAAATACTCTGGCTGCCGCCTCCCCGATCCCACTCGCTGCTCCGGTGATTATGGCAACCTTACCTTCTAACCTGAGGAATGTAAACAATTTTGATCCTTAACACGTAAGAGAAATTCCTAGAGATAAATACAGATCTAGGAGTCACTTGTTGGGGGAAAGATATTGGAGAAGAGATAGCAGAGGAAAGACGGTTTCACCTTGGCTTTGACATTGCAGGGATCCTTCTGATCTTTGATCTTCTGGTCTTCTTTTCCTTGAACCGCTCGGTCAAATTAACAGACGAGGCTCTCTGAACTTCTGCTTTATATATATACTAGCCTGGGGACCTGCTGGCACGAGCGGAAGTATAGGGGGCTGCAGAGGCTGAAAATCACATTCTTATTTCGCAAAAAGAATATATATATATATATATATAGATAGATAGAAAGCTATAACAATAATTTTGGTTACTCGAGTTATTTATTTAATAGGTTTAATTAGAAAAAAGAAAAATAAGTTACCTCCATTAAAATAAAAAATATTCAAAATTTTAAAAAACAAAACCCACACAACCCCTCTCTTTCTTGACATTGGGCCCTATTGGGTCCCACAGAACCCTCTCTCTAACATTGGGCCCCACACAACCACCTCTCTTAACATCGGGTTACACACACCCCCTTCCCCTCTCCCTATTTTCCCATAATTGTGAAACCCGGTCCCACACAATCCATCTCTCTCTCTCTCTTATGATACTAGGTCCCACATAACCAATGCTTTGAACCCACCAGTTGAAAACCACCCAACCATGATTACAGGTTCAGTTCTACTAAAACTTGGGAATTACTCAAAAAAAAGGTCCAACGCAGGTGGTTGGACTAACCAATGTTTTGAACCCACCATTGGCCTAGTTCGTTGAGTTGAAAACCACTCAACCATGATTACAGGT
This sequence comes from Nelumbo lutea, assembly GCF_056320005.1. Taxonomy (NCBI): domain Eukaryota; kingdom Viridiplantae; phylum Streptophyta; class Magnoliopsida; order Proteales; family Nelumbonaceae; genus Nelumbo; species Nelumbo lutea. The sequence goes on from NC_142686.1 coordinate 66,313,598, forward strand.
TCAGTTCTACTAAAACTTGGGAATTACTCAAAAAAAAAAAAAAAGTCCAACGCAGGTGGTTGGACTAACCAATGTTTTGAACCCACCATTGGCCTATAAACCACCCAACCATGATTACAGGTTCAGTTCTACTAAAACTTGGGAATTACTCAAAAAAAAGGTCCAACGCATGTGGTTGGACTGTTGACCTATATGACTAGATCATTGGGTTACAGGTTACATATTCAATGTATGTACAAATTTTCGAGGGTTATAACTTTGCGCTTGAATATCTGATTGGGGTGATTTTTTTATTTTAGATAATTTTTCAGAGACCCATGCATCACAAGTTTTCATAAGCACTTTGCTCCATTATTGTCATGAAAAAAATCTTTTTTAGGCTGCAATCATATTTTTTATTTTTTTAATATTTTATTAAAAATTAAATTAAAAAATATAAATTAAATATAAAATAATACTTATATTACATTTAAAATATAAATATACTCTAATGATCCTCATGAAATGAAGTTCCTTTTGTCTAAACTACAATTGGCCTAAACCCCCTCAAAAGGGTACGTAGGCAACCTTGGTTCACAACCTAGGCCCGACCACTTTTTTTTGAAAATCTCCTTTTGTCCAAATTAGATTCCCATCATTATTCTTCCTTTTGATCTTACAAGAATTTGAACCCATCTCACAAACTTAAAACTTTGACCTTGAGTTAGAATTTGCTCTCGTGGGGATAAAGGGGAACTTCTTAAAGAATAAATCCCTCAAAGCATCCTTGACCAAGTCGAGGGATCAAAAGAAAAAAGACTTGAAGTTGACTTAGAAGAAACTAACCTTGGGACTAATGATGATCCAAAGCTGATTAAAATTGGGAGCCATTTGAGCCTAAAACAGAGAATTGACATGATGGAATGGTTGAAAGAATTTAGGGATGTGTTTGCATGGTCCTATAAAGACATGCTAGGATTGGATACAGACTTAGTGGTACACAAGATTCCCATATATCCCAATGCAAAGCCAGTAAAGCAAAAGCTCTGAAAATCCCATCCTAAATGGTCTCTAAAGATTCAAGAAGAGGTTAAGAAGCAATTTGATGTAAGATTTCTAGAAGCAGCAACCTACCCCGAGTGGTTATCTAATATTGTACCAGTGCCTAAGAAGGATAGGAAGGTAAAAAATGTGTGTAGATTTTTGGGATTTAAATAGGACCAGTCACAAGGATGACTTCTCCTACCAAACATTAAAATTCTTGTTAATGACACAATAAGGCATGAAATGTTTTCTTTCATGGATGGGATCTCAGAATATAACTAAATCAAAATGATAGAATATGACAAAGAAAATATGGCTTTCATAACACCGTGGGGAACATTTTGTTACAAGGTCATGCCATTTGGACTTAAGAATGTTGGGGCAACCTATCAAAGAGCAATGACAACATTATTTCACAACATGATCCATAGAGAATTAGAGGTATATACATGGATGATATGATTGCCAAGTCTAAAAGGGCAAAGAATCATTTGAAGGACCTTAGAAAGCTCTTTCAAAGACTCGAGCAATTTTGCCTTAGATTAAACCCCAAAAAATGCGTATTTGGGGCATCATCAAAAAAACTATTAGGTTTCATTGTTAGTCAAAGAGGAGCAGAGACTGACCCTACTAAGATCAAAGCAATTATCGAGATGCTTCCTCCCCATACTAAAAAAGAAGTCAATAGCTTTTTGGGAAGACTACAATACGATCATAGGTTCATAGCGCAACTTGCACCAATATGTAAGCCAATTTAAGGTAGAATACCCAGTGATATAGAATGACAACTATCAAGAAGTATTTGACAAAAAGGAGTACTTGACCAATCCATCGGTATTAGTTCCCCCTAGGCTAAAGGAACCCTTACTCATGTATTAGTTAGTACGAGAAGACTCTGCTGGATGCATACTGGGACAACATGATGAGATTGGAAAAAAGAAATGAGCCATTTACTATTTGAATCGAAAGTTCTATAACTACGAGACAAAATACACTATGTTAGAGAAAACATGTCTAGCCCTCATTTGGGTCTGTTAGAAACTGTCGTTACTTGTTAGTCCACCCAATGTTGCTTGTATCTAAAATGGTCCCCATCAAGTATCTGTTTGAGAGACTTGCGGTTACCAATCAAGTCTCTTGGTGGATCATGCTCATTTTTTAATATGACATCAAGTGTGACACAAAAGGGAATCAAGGGGTAGGTCATCGCTAACCATTTTGGAGATAGAAGTTGGGGAAAAGGTGGAATGCATATTTTAATGAAGCTTCAAATCAAAGTGGATGAAGAGCAGGAGTGATCCTTGTGGACCCTTAGGGCACCCACTTTCCCTTAGCCATCTGTTTGGATTTTCCCAACACCAATAATACATTTAAGTGAGAAGCATGCCGAAGAGTATTCCAAATGGCATTTAGACTGGGGCATCAATGAATTAGAAATTTTTAATTTGTGAAAGATGAAAAATTAAAATAAAATATAAATAAATCAATATATATATATATATATATTATATTTCAAAACAACATTATTTATTCTATGTATAATAACACCAACCAATGTTTAGAAAGCTGGACGAGACCAGCTAGTCAGATTATTATTAAACCATGACCCAACCCTTTAACTAATCATGCACCTAACCATATTTTCTCCAAAAAGAAAAAGCTAAAACCATCCACCAAACTGGTCTAACCCAAGAACTAATGAATTGGTTTTGGGTAACTTTTTTTTCTACCTATGTGTTTAAAGTACTAAAGGCACCTTACCATGCTATTTTTTCCATAAAAACAAGGGTGATCATTTTAGCGAGTTGGAAAATTTCGCTCTTGGACCTTGATTTTGTGTTTAAGCCCTAGCCGAGGCTCGAGCCCTCATTAGAGCCCCAAATTTTATGGTTGGGCATAGGCCTAATACTTTAAATTCGCCTTAGGCTTAACTTGACCCACATATATTTAACTATATGTATATTATAGATAATATATATGTTATTTTATATTACATAGAAATAGGGCAGTCAAAGGGTCAAGTTCGACCCGACAAACCCAATGTTCATGGACTTATTAGGTTGGTTATGGTTCTAGGAATTGAAATCGATGAGTTTGACTCTAATTTCGGCTATATTGTCCCGATTATTATCGGTTTAGAACTGGTTTCACCTAGTCCTGAACCGATTCAAACCCAACCCAACTATATATATTAAATGCATAATACATTAAATAAATTAATACAATATAGAATGTTTTTTGTATATTTATTATAATCGGGTCCATTGAATCAAACCTAACTGTCTCGAGAACCAATCGATTTGGTTCTAGTTTTAATAATTACAGACCCTATTGAGCTTGGTTTAGTTTCGAGTCCATAGTATTTCTTGTCGGGTCAATTCTGGCTATAGTTAGAACTAACCAATTTCTTGTCCACATGATTGTTCAGCTAATCCGAATTCCATATAAATAAAATAGGCTCGTATAAGCCCAATCTCATATGTTTCAAGCTTGAAAAATCGGCTCGTCCTTAAGCCATAACTTATCATAGGTGTAAAACCCGATCGGGATTAGTCCATTATCACCCCTAACCTTAGCTGTAGCACAAAAAAACAAAAGTTTCCCTCCCTTCCCCTTCGAATTTCCTCCCTCCCCTTCTTTATTACTCTATCAAAACCGAGAACGGTAGAGCCTGCAACATCTTCCTCCTATTTCATTCTATTAATAAGCCTTAGGTTCAACACCTCCAAGCCCATTAAAACCTCCATCAACCTCCCAATCACCCATCTGCCAAATTTCAGACCAAAAATCCCTATTTTGCGATTTAAGCCTTATCATCACTTGCTACTCCTGAAATCACAAATTTGTATCATGACACTTCTTCCAAGGCCCCTAAACCTTACCAAAACCTTCCTCAACCTCCCGATCACCCGATCCACCTAATTTCAGACCTAAAACTCTCATTCCACCCCTCCTACGGAAAAGATTCCAAGTTCAAGCTTGTTCATTGACCGGACCACCCTGCACCTCAAATTCCCTCGATCTAGACACATTTAAACCGATCAAATCTTATCAATTCAAACTCCTCGATCAATCAATCCATCGAATGAAGATTTCATTTCAAGCTTTCTCACGCGTTGGAATGCTTGTATCACAAATTTCCATGATCCAAACACATTTGAACCGATCAAACCCTGCCAATTTGTCAAAGCCCATTAGAAAAACCATTATGTCAAATTTCAGCTAAAAATTTATCCATCAAGTAAAGATTCCATTTCAAACGTCCTTATCAGTTAGATCATTTATACCTCTGATTCCCCTTATCTAAGCACATATGAGCCAATCAAGCCCCGCAAATTTGTCCAACCCCCTCAGAAACCTCATAATGTTAAATTTCAACTTAAAATTCCTCAGTTTATCCCTCTATTGAATAAAGATTCTATTTTGGGGTTTTTTGTAAATCGGAATGCATGTACATCAAATTCCCTTGATCCAAGTACTGTTAGATCAATCTGACCCTACCAATCGATCCAAAATGCCCCAAAACCCTATCCTATCAAATTTCATCCAAAAATACATATTTTTACACCCTTTTCTAATGGATTTGATAAAAATAGCCCTAAATTTCATAAAATTACAATATTACCCTTTTACCCTAATATAAAACCCAATCCGAATCATTTTATGAGGGGGTGACTATTCACCTTTATCTCTTCCAACCTCTCGAATCTCTCAACCAAGCAACCTGGCAGCAACAACCCTCTCCCCATCTCCTTTCCCCCTCTGATCTCTCGCTCTCTCTTTCTCTGTCTCTAATTCTTCTTCTCTCTTTTCCTTCTTCTTTTTTTTCTTCTTCTTCTTCTTCTTCTTCGCCTGACATTCCCTTCCCTACCCTTTCGTTGTCGCTGCAACGGATGATTGGATAGAAATCACTCTCCTCCAAACCCCATTCCTCACCTTCTTCCCTCATTCCCTCCTTTTCTCTCTTTCCCACTATCCCTCTTATCCATTCGAACCAGAACGAGAACCACTGTTCATCTTCGTCTTCCTTGAGACCGAACCAAATCAGATACGGCGATCAAGCTGATCTCTGTATGTCATCTTCTTCGACAATAACAGAGGAGTTGCAGCAACCGCATGTCACTCTTGTCCTCATCGACTCCAACACAGAGGCAGGGTTTCTTCCCGGATCGGTTCTACCTGCAATAGTCGAATCCAGTAGCTTTAATTCCTTGTCATCGCTCCTGACCACTAGTTGTCATTCGAATCTTGATCCTATCACAACCATTAGTATCGACTTTAGGCGAAACGCTTACCACAGTTCAAAACACTCTTGATTCCCCTGCATTTCGTTTTCTGTCTTCATTTTATTTTGTAATTTTCAAGTTGGTTCACAGGATGTTGTTTATTCACCTTGTCGTTCATGCCATTTCTGTTCTTTTGATGTGTTTGAATGAAGGATTAATGTGGTTGTGTTGATTTCTTTGTTTCGGTAGTAATGGTTTAACGAAAACTGGGTATGACATTAACATCCCAATTGTAGGGATACATTCACTATTTTATAGTTACTTGGGTCTATTTCTTGAAGCTGGTAATGTGGGATGTTGGCTTCGTTTTAATTGTTCGGCCTCAGCAATATCAGGAGCAAAGGGGACTGTGAATGCTGGACCCCCCGATTTCGAAAAAAAAAACATCAATCATGGAAAAATGATAAACAAAATGAATAATAACCAAAATAAAAGATAATAATAATCCAAAAAATGAAATACATGCAATGTGTGGATAAAAAGGGTAAAAAGAGAGAAGTACGTGAAGCAGGAGAGGGGAGATGAATCATTGCTTCTGTGAACCAAATAAGGGAAACAGTGAGGTGTCGAGTTAGAATAGAGAAAGAAAAATAAATAAATAAATAAATAATAAAATAAAAATAAATAAATAAAAGAAATAAGGAGATGGGTTAGGGTGAGGGAGTAAGGAAGTAAATAAGTGAGTAAATACAAAAATAGGGTTCTATAAAAAATTAAATAAATAATAATAATAATAATAAATAAAATATTTAAAAATGCAAAAGTAAAAAGATAATATATATAATAAATAAAATAATAAAAATTGATGTAGTAGATTCCTTTGCATGTTAGATTGTTCTAGTGTTTTGTTCTTTTTATTATAACTTTCTATTTGTGTTTGTTTGAGATCCCATGTGGGCCCCACCTATCGGATCAGGGAGAGGGGTGCCTAATCCCTTCCCTCTCCCATCCAAGTTTTACCTGGACTGGTTTAGTCGGTGTCTCGGGCTTTGGAGCTATTAATGAACAAAAAATGCTTTTCGATGTAAATCCCAATATCCCATTATCTCCATTTTCATAAGTAATGGTGGCAACTCCATTCCCTACCCAAGTGAATCATTTTTCCGATGCTCACAATAATCTAATATGGGTTATTAGATATTTGTGATCATCTATTATCGAACTTTAGTTCATACCCATTTTGGATAATGTGAAAAATTCTTATCTTGTTTTGACCTGTGGTAACTCCTCTCGATTAGATAGTAATAAAGTGACTTTTGGGTAATTGAATAATTGTTTTTTTGTTGTTTTATTTTAGCTAGTAAAAATTCTTATCTATTGTCGAACTTTATTTTGTTTATTTTATTTCTTTTATTTCTTTCAATCCAAATTGTTGTGTTTGCTTCATTTTGATTAATGCATCATAGTTATGTGAAATAATGAGATCTCATATTCAAGTCAATTTTATTAGGTTACTCCCTCTTATGCGGTTATATGATTCTCATCTTTTTTTTACTCAATAATGCTCTTTATCTTTTCATAATTGTTGTTATTTCAAATCGTATAGTGGCTAATTATATTTATGTCTGTTTTTCATGCTTGCTTTCAGCCCCCCATGTGGGCCCTACCTATTGGACATGGGAGAAGGGAGCCTAACCCCTTCCTTCTCCCATCCGATTCTTACTTGAATTGGTTTAATTGGTGCCTCAGGCTATGGGAGTCACTATTAAAACAAAACTATTTTAAAAAATCATTCTTGAAGGTTCCATCACCTCCAATTCTTAAATTGATGGTTGGTGATTCCAAATCCAGGCCAAGTGAACCATTTTCCCGATGTTCACAATCATCTTAGTCTACTTTCTCAATTTAACATCAATTGAAGCTACTCCTTAAGTTCCTACAAATGACTTCATTTTTTATCATATTCTTTCTTTCAAGTTAGAATAGTTGATAATTTGAATTTTTGTAGTTTAAGAAAATTATTGGGGGGGGAAGGGAATCTGATGTTTTTGTTGCCTATATTATTCATGATTTACTTGTTAACTCTTGCAAGTTCAAAAGGAAGTGGTATAACATTAAAGCAAACATTATTGGTGTTGGATACATGAGCAAGGCATTGAAGATTTTCTTTCTTTTTTTTTTGGTTGAAAACACTTATTTATATATTCTTTACAAATGATAAGTGTATTTTTGTTATAGCATTTGATAATTTGAATAAAAATATAATTGTATAGCATGGAAACAAAGAGTATTTATAAAATCATTGCTAGTAGTATGCCTTTAGCAATGGTTATTCAAGATTAATTGTTTATAGCAATTGTGTTATAGCAAGGGTTTTAAATAAAAACCATTGCTACAGATGTTTTTAACAATAATTATATAAAAACCCGTTGCTAGAAGTGTGTTATAGCAATGATGTTTATGATAATCTATTGCTATAGATAACTTTTAGCAACGGTTTTGTATCATAACCGTTGGTAGAAGTATGTTGTAGTAACGTTTTTCATGGTGAAAAATTGCTATATATATATTATTTAGCAACAGTTTTCTTATTGAACTGTTGCTATAGATTTACTTTAGCAAAATCTATAGCAACGGTTTAGCAATAGTTTTTAATGAACCGTTGCTAAAGGTTACAAATGGCAACGGTTAATATGATAGACCGTTGCTATATATATCATTTAACAATGGTTTTCTGAATAAACTGTTGCTATAGGTATCCTTTGGCAGCGGTAATTATGATAAATTATTGTTATAGGTATCATTTAGCAACAATTTTAGAGAATAGCTGTAGCAACATATCCACCAATTTTCTTTTTTTGCAGTATTTTAGCTATGATTTTGTTTTAGCAACGGTTGACCTAATGTCCGTTGTAAAAGATTAAGACTATAGCAACGGTTATATCCGTTGCTAAATGATATCTCTAGCAACGGTTTTATTTAATTGTTGCCAGAACCTATTGCCACGATGGAAGAACCATCGGTTTTGTATTCGTCGCTAGTCCGTTGCTATAGGTCTCTAGCAACAGTTTTATTGGAAAGGAAGTCATAGATCTTTGATTGAATGAAATAATAAAAATTGCAAATAAGAACATCGAAAAAATTTTAAACAAGATGTCTCTTACCTACAAGTCTTGGTAGGACATGCTAGCTTACCACATGTTAGTCATAACATCAACTAGGGAAGTGTCATATTCTCTAGTGTATGGCATGGAGGTAGTCCTACTAGTAGAAGTTAAAGAGCTATCTTTGCGTGTGACATTGGAATAAGAATGCTAGAAATAGATGGGCCCAAGCACGTTATGAGTAATTGGCATTCTTAGATGAAGCGTGGCTGAGAGCTATGGCCTATACTCAAGCCTATAAGAGGCGAATGGCATATGCATTCAATAAGAGGGTATGCCCATGAGACAAAGAACCTGGTGAATTAGTGTTGAGAAGAACCATTCCGTACTAGCTAGGGACAAGGGTTAAGTTCACCCCCACCTATGAAGGCCTTTATATTGTCAAAAAGAGATTATCTAGAGGAGCACTAATACTCATCGGAATGGATGATGAAGACCTCACAAAGCCAGTCAACCTAAATCAAGTGAAAAAGTATTATACTTAAATTGTAATCAATTCCATGTAACAATTGTTATGAATGAAACACCATTCGTTTTGTCTTATGCAATAATAATAAGTCACTAGTTAGATAGTTGAGATTTTGTGATCATTTCTTTCAATGTTCCAATGTTTTGATACTGGCAATCTTTGTAGATAGGGCAAAATAAATGAAAAGAGGGACTAAAAGAAAAGGATAAAGGAGAAGGAAGAATAAAAGGAAGGAGCAAGGTAGAAAAAAAGATAAGAAAAAGAAAAAGAAGAAAAGAAGAAGAAAAAAATAAAGAGATTTTAAGGATTCCAGTATCCTAATAATCCATCAACCAAGTTGTATCAACAACCAACCCACCATAGCCACATTTCGTCCTAGTCCTAAGACCTCCCTAATCAAAGATAGAAATAAGAACATGGAATCAGATGACAAGGAAAGCATTTCCCCATCCCCTTGAGGCAATGATAAGAGGAGTGAGTGGAGAGAAATAGAAAATAATTACGTGACTTGAAAGGAATGAGTGAAAATCCAAAAGGGCATTCCTCGAGTAAAAGCATTAGGTCATGGCAAGATCAAATTTCAAAACTAGTAATGGCTCTGGTGCACAACAGTTAGGCAACACCCGAGCTTCCAAAAACCCCAATCGAGGCACCGAGGGAAAAAAAAGGATAAAAAAAGTTCCACCTTATCAAAAGGCCCTCATTAGTGTACCATGAGGGGATCCTATCCTTAACGTGTTCTCTCCTCTATTCGTATGGAGCAAAGTCTTCTACTTTTGTATTTTCATGAGAATCTTTACTTTGCTGTTTGATACACCTCCTAATTCCGAGGATTATAGCCAAACAAGAATTAGACCAAGGTTATCCAAGGGCTCACAAATAGGCAAATTTAACCTCAATTTCACTATTTCTGCCTTTGCCCCTCTTTTAAGGTTACTTACATCATTCTTCCTAAAAGAAAAATAAATAACATCGAATATCAAAATTATCAAACTCATCAAATAAAATCAAGTCAACTAATCAAATATCAAAAATTGAAATTAAATATCAAAATTGTCAAATTCATGCAAATATAAAAAATCAAAGTTAAGTTTAACAAATTGAATCAAATCATCAAATATCAAAAATCAAAAATAAATCAAATCATTAAATATCAAATTATCAAATTCAATAAATATCAAAAATCGAAATTTATCAAATTGAATCAAATCATCAAAAAAATTTTTCAATTCAAATATCTAAAATCAAAATTAAATCAAATCATTAAATATCAAAATGATCATATTCATCAAATATCAAAATTCGAAATTTAAATCATCCAAAATTATCAAATTCATCAAATATCAAAAACTGTAATCGAACTAAATTATTAAATTCATCTACTCATCACATCAGATGTCAAAAATGAAAATTAAGTTTATCAAATTGAACAGAATCATCAAATATAAAAATTACCCACTTCACTCATCAAATATCAAAAATCAAAATTAAGTCAAATTACCAAATCATCAATAATCAAATTATCAAATCACTGAATATTAAAATTGTCCAAATTCATCAAATATCAAAATTATCAAATTCATCAACTCATATAAAAAATCTAAATTATGTTTATTGAATATCAAAATTATCAAATTCCATAGATATAAAAAATCAAAATTAAATAAAATCATCAATAATAGAATTTGTCAACTCATCAAAAATCGAAATTAAGTTTATCAAATTAAATTGAATCATCAAACCTAATCAGCAAGAATCAAAATAATCATCGAATATCAAAAATCAGAATTAAGTTTATTGAATTAAATTAAACCATCAAATCAGTTCATCGCATATCAAAAATCAAAATTAAATCAATTCATCAAATATCATAGATAAAAATGCAAAATTAAATCATCAAAATTATTAGATGTATCAAAGTCAAATTAAGCCAAAATTATCAAATTCATGTTTCATGAATCAGAATTAAGATGATCAAATTAAATAAAATCATCAAATATCAAATTGACCATATCAAAATCATCCAATCAAAAGAAATTATCAAATAGTCAATTCAATTCATCAAATATCAAAAATCTAGATTGCCCAACTTATCAAATCGGTTTTGTATATCTTTAAATCAAATGAAAATAACCTGTGAAGATAAAAAGATGATACTAAAATCTCAAATCTTGCGGTCAAAGTCATAAAAAAATCTATGTTTAACTAAAGTTATCTAAATATAATTAATTAATATTTAAATAAATTAAACTAAAATAATCAAAATAATGACTAACTTAATTAAATTACTATTATTGAAAATAAATTATATTAAATTTAAATTCATCAATCTATATGTAATAAATTTAAATTTGATTACTGTAGTGAAATATAATTAAATTTCACTTAACATGGTCAAATTAATACTATCAAAATTTTGGATAGTAACTTAAATAAATCACTATTATTTAAATAAAATTTAACAAATAAATAGTATCTAAATTAATGTTATATTAAATTTAACTTCATCTATATATAATCAAATTTAAATTTGATTACTATAATTAAATAAAATCAAATTTCACTTAGCGTATTCAAATTAATACTATCAAAATTAAGGTTGGTAACTTAAATAAATTACTACTAGTTGAATCAAATTTAATCAAAATAATAGTATCTAAATTAATGTTATATTAAATTTAAATTCATCCATATAAAATCAAATTTAAATTTGATTACTATAATTAAACATAATTAAATTTCACATAACGTAATAAAATTAATACTATCAAAACTAAGGTTAGTAACTTAAACAAATCGCTATTATTTAAATCAAATTTATAGTATCTAAATTAATGTTTCACCCTATATTCCATTTTAATTATACATTAATCGATGATAGGGTAAGAGTGGCTAATCTACTTTGGTGGTTGAGATGGTGGTTATATAGAGTTGGCAAATGGGAAAAAGATGAAGGGTAGGAAGGGAAATAAGAAAAGTACGCAGGATATAGATATCGGGATGTGGGAATTTTAAGAAAGTAGGGATTGAGAGATTAAGAGGGATTTTAAGAAGAATTTTAGGTAATTGGAAAGTGGGTAGGAATTTTAGGAATGTGGAAATTAAGAGTTTGAAATAGAGATTTTAAGAAGAATTTAATCCTACTGATGTGGCAGCTTGAAAGAGTTGGAAATAGTATAAGGTAGAGAGGGTCCTCTATAGGGAAGGCTGCTAGAAGATCGACGATGACCTGGAATTTAGTCACCCTGAGTTGAGTATATTCTATACTACACTCACTCAAATACATCAACCATTTTACTTATCTTCCATAGAGAGAACGGAATACAAAGTACTTGAAGGGGTCACTCTTTGCTTTGAGGAGAATTTTTTGACTAAGGATATAGTGCCTGAACTTCTGCACATGAATACTAAGGCTAGGAGTTACTGCTCCATGTGGGAATAGTTATTGTCAACCTACTTGAGGGTCCTACTAGTATAATGGATTAGGCACTGGTGCCCTTTATCGTTTCTTGAATTCTTTGCCGCTCTAAGGAGGGAAATAGTTCAAAGGCTTTACTGCTCCATGTGGGAATAGTTCAAAAGATTTACTATGTTCCTCACTCCATTGGAACTTGTTGGCATTTTTTGGTAAGCTTCAGCAGGGGTGAGGTTTCTAGTGCAAGTCTTGGAATGAATCTTCTTAGATAGGATACTTTCCCTAAGAAGATTTTGAGTTGGGACTTGTTCGGTGGACATGGGAACTCTAGGACATCTCATACTTTGGTGTTGTTCGGATGTATTCCAGACTGGTCAACCTTATAACCTAAGAACTTTCTCAACTCTACTCCGAAAGCACATTTCAAAAGAGTTCAATTGCAGATTGTATTGCCTACATAGCATAAATATTTTCCTTAGGACCTTTATGTGATTAGCCTTCTTCTTGGCCTTTTCCATCAACATATCATTCAATTTTCTTATGCATCATGTCATAGAACACACATGTCATGGCTCTTTAATGAGTGGTCCCGGCATTATTTATCCTGAAAGGCATCATATAGTAGTAAAAGTTGCCTATAGATGACCTGAAGGGAGTGTGTAGGGCAACTATAAGGTCCATATAGATCTGATTGTGCCCATTGTATGCATTTAGAAAGGATAAGAGTCCGTGGCTAGCTGTAGAATCTATCAAGATTTTCATGTTTGGCAGTGGGAACTCATCCTTTGGGCCAACATTATTGAGATCTCTAAAATTGCATAGCCATAGGATGTTGGCAGGTTAAAGGGTTAGTTCCATTATGTTGTGTGATTACAAAATGGGGATATATCTTGGTCAAGAACTAACCTGAGTTGACTGCTCTTTTTCTTAATAGGGACAACGTCGGCTAGCTATTTGGATTGTGATATCGGTTTGATGAAGCATACTTTGAGGAGCCTTTCCAATTCATCCTTAGCTTTTAAGGCTACCTCAAGCTTAAAGGCGTGCTAACGAGTACGATTAGAGGAGGGTAAGGATCCAAAGAAGAGTCAAAGGTTATGTAGTGACAAAATGTTTAATCTATGGCCAACCTGTAACTTTGCTGAGATGAACAAGGGTCACTTCTTTCCTTGTCCTTCCACGATGTCAATTTCCTCCAAAAGTTCCTCAATAGTTCTATTGGGATCTTATAGGTTTTTAGGAGGTGTTTAAGTCTCATTGTAGTACTCTACTTCATTGTTACTCTCAACCTATTATGTCTTGCATCAGTGGATTAATGTTAGAATTATATGTTGTATTTTTGTTAGAATGCGTGGGAGTTGTAACTTAGTTACTTGATTGATGCTAAGAAACAATTGTTGTGATGTTTGAATCATAGTGTTGTTACTATTAGTGTTTTGAGGAATATTGTTCATTGTGAGATGTATCAAAACTTGAAATGACACTTTATATAGGAATTATAAATCAGTGGTATTGTCTTACGAAAAAATAAATTTTACATTGTATTACAGAAATATTATTGCTATAATCATGAGGAAGGAATGCTCTCTAGATATGTTAGAATCACACCTTGGCATTTGGCTTCTTGGTGGTGGAAGGGGTGCTATCGTTGTCTTCTTTGACCAATGTGTAGTATGCATGACCAACCTTAACCTCTTAACGCATCATTGCTACTTCCTTTGTCTTTGAGGTGCGATAGATGGTTTGTCCTTTTTTGGCGCTCTACAGTTTCACCCCGAATATCTTTGTGATTCTAGATTCACCATCATCAGCGAGGCTTGTGTAATAGATAACATCTTGTAGATGCGCCTCCAACTTCTCGAACGAGACTTTTGTTGCCAGAATGTGTACCATCTGTGCAATGTGGCTTGTGTAATTGACAACACCTTGTAGATTCACCATCCGATATACGCTGCTATAAGAGTGTAGCGGCGTACAAGTGGCGGTTATACTTCTGTTACTACAAGTCGCATCGGTAAAGAAAATTGTAGCACATAGAACATCCGCCACAAAATCCCTATAATTTAGCAGCGCAGAAGCAACAATTAATGACGAAAATATGCCACTAAAAATATGATATTCATTGTCAGATTAATCGATAACGGTGAATAATCCGCCACTATAGATCAAAATTACGACATATGTATATGATATAATGGCATTTGTAACCGCCACTAAAAGTAGGGCTGTTCATAAGAAGACCCAATCCAACCAACCTGGACCGACGCAACCCGAGTCGGTCAGGTTTTCTTCAGCACCGATCGGTTTCGGGTTATAAAAAATCATAAACCGAGTTAATAGTTAGTTCCAAGTTAGTAGTTACAACCTACTTAGTTCCTACTTAACTAAGTTGTCTCTATCCTAATTACAACCTAACTTAATTTCTAGTCTTCTAGTTAGGAATGACATTAATGGCAAGTATTGTAAAACAATTAGACAAGGAATTTTTTCGGAAAAATTTAAAGAAAAGAATCAAAGGATCCTACTTTCTATGGTCTTTTACACCAAATAGGCAACCAATTACAATTACAATTAGGTGTCATTTTTTACTGAGATTAGAAGGTTTCTTGAAATATACAAATTTAAGTCTTCTTTCTCTAATACAGTTTAACTTTCTATTTTCTTGATAACTTCTATTCTAACTTGGTCTGCCCCCCTTAGCCCCTCAATTCAAGCACAATTTCTAATACAATTTGACTCTTAAGAATAAAAAATTTGAAATTTCAAATCGACTAGGTCGGTTTTGCTTAATACAAGGTTGGTTTCGGTTTCAATTTCAAGTACCCAACCAAGTCGAATCGATTGGAAAAATCTCAGTAAACCGACCCAACCTGACCCGTGAACAGCCCTAACTAAAAGTGATATTTCATCAGTATAAAACATATAGCGGCGGTTATATATCCGCCGCTATAAGCAAATCTGTGCAATATATAATACATATACAACAATTATATTCGTCGCTATAGATTAATTGGTGGCATATCTATGGTGGTTACATTTGCCGCTATAGATTAATTGGTGGCATATATTGTATATATAGCGGGAAATATAACCGCTGCTATAAACTATTTTGTGTCGTATATTCTATGTATGGCAGTGGTTATATCTGCCCCTATAAAAGTTAATATATTTAAAATGGTAGATATAGGTGATGTATAGTAGCGATTATAACCACCGTTGTATCAATTTCTACAGATTAATTTAAATAATAATGATTTCGTAAGTTGCCAAACCTGTAATACCTGTTAATGCAAAATATCATATTTTTGTATTTATAACTTTAAACTACAAATAATTCAATAACAAAATATATTATATCCATATATATCCAAATTTTAAAGTTCTATACATCCATCATAATAAATGTATTAACTAGTTGTTTTGTTACATATCAAACCAAAAAAAATGTAAAAACTACGACTTCTTCAAATCATGCTCCCATCTGCCTATTGTCATGTCTTGTTACATATTCAACCTAGGAAAAAAGAAAAAATTAAAAATTAAGATCATATAAATTAAATTGCATATAAAATATCATTTAAAAAAAAGAAAACTGATCTCAACCAACTTTGTTGATAAATGAAAAAGTAAATGAAGCTTTTAACTTCACACTAATTGAATGTTTGAGGGAGGTTATGTGTCATGCTTGAAAAGAAATCAAACTGAGAAATTGATTTTGTTCTTTTGTACCAAGTTTTATAATTTGATTATTACCAACCACGTGGTTCTATAAGGCAAGCAGTTTAAGACATTGGTTAGAGCCATTGACTCTGCTATCAATGATTTATAGTGCCCAATTGCACTTGATAAAATCAGTTTTGAATCCCCTTGCTGCAGTGCCAACAATTCTGACTGAGTCACCATTCCAATTGGCCCAAATACAAGCCACTACCGAGCCCAAGTGGTTCCTGAAAACATCCCGTATGCCTGCTCTCCCCGGATCACTCGTGTAGCTATATCAAAGTTCAGTTTTAAAAGCTGAATGAAGCTTTAATTGGTATTCAACCAGACAAGATGCTTCACCAAGATCAGCAACAAACTTCTGTAACAACTGGAATTCTCAGTTCACAGAAGCTGGTGGGATCATATTCATTACCCACTAATGCCTTTCTCATACCTTTTATTCTGATGCTTGTGAATTGTGATTAGCCCAACGATTTTTTTTGGTTTTGGCAGAATTGTGATTTTCTGTCCTTGTCAGCCGGCTACAGTGGTTTGGAAAGCAACGGCAATAACACAAAAATAAAAGCAAAAATACCAATAATAATAGTAACAATAATCCAATAGGAAATGGCTTGGAATCCCCCACGCAACTCCGTCCCCCTTACCTCCATTCTCTTGTCCAACCTCCTCTGGTGCCTTTCTCATTTCCCCCTAACCGCTATCCCAACTGCTCTCCATATACGAACCAGCTTACTGCAGCAACAGCGGCACAATAGGTTAGTCTCTATATCCTTTGCTTCTTGCACAAATTGTAGAAATTTGGGGTTACCTTGTCGGTTTAGGATTATTTTTTTTCAAGCTAAATGAGTCCCAACTTCTTCTGGGCATACCTGATTGGTGGTTACAGCTGAAAACTATACCTGATTGGTGTTGACGGGCATATGGCCACAGGCCAAGACAAACAGTCTATCATATGGTTGGCCGATAAACAGTGTTGATGGATGTTTAACAATGTTTTCCGTGTCTTTTTATGAAGCTTACAACTAAAGGTGCTCAGGACACGGTTGGATTTGTTTTTAAATCCTATACATCATGCTTTACACCTCTCAGCTCCCACCACAAGAGACACCCTGATCACATCATACATACAATGAAGCCCAAAATATTTGTTCCCTAGATACACATTGTTTAGCTAGTTGTCTGTGTACCCAAACCTCGTGGCTGTTATTATTCATCCAACCTTCTACTAGCAAGCATGGAGTCCCCCCTCAACCACCAGTTGCTTTATATTCAGCTGTTTAGCCGTTCATCTGTATATTCAGCTGTACAGCCTCCAGTTGTACATGGCTTTTTTGGCTTTAGTAAAGAAATTTACTTTACCTCTTCTCAAAAATATTCAGCTGTTTAGCTAACCTCAATCCTTGCAGCAATGATGAAATTTCTTCTTTAAGTGAGTCTCCACATCCAATCAGGCCAGAGAAAAGATCCACATTTGAACCATTTTCACCCCTAAAGACTCCCCCAATGCCCGTTCTGGATTTTCAAAGGAACTCTCATCAAAATCCATTTTGATCCTATTATTCCTGGGTGGAGCCCACTTTTCTTGGACTGCCCTCTTAAAAGTGGAAGAAGCTTGTTATTACTCCCCATCCTGGCATCCTCTAATCATATCATCGACAGAATAGTCCATAAAAATCTCCATTGCCTTGACCCAATAATTACCCAGAGTTAATGCTTTCAATTAGAGCTTCCATTGTCCTACATTGCTCCTTAAAAAGCCTGTTATTCTTCTCCCACACTGTCCATAATATTGTAGCTATAGTGACTCCACATAACTCATCTTCTTTTTGGTTGAGTCATGAATGTCAATCAAAACAAACAAAATTTCAAATGTCAAAAGAAATACATAAATAAAGAAAAGAAAGGGCAGTTTTTTCTGTCTTCTCCTTATTTCTTTCCCTTTTTTTCTCGTCTTTCCTACATCTTTATTGATCCTGTTTTTCCTCTATTAGTTGAAGGGATAACGGCCAGCACTAATTTTATTCAAGGATTAAAGTATCAACACAATATGCCCAATACAGTGTGTTTCTAAGGCCACCAAAATCTAAAATATTGAGAACTAGGGGAATATTAACAGTTTGAGCTGTTAACAAAACCTATTTTCAAATAACAAATTAAAAAAAAAGATTAAAGAAAGAAGGAGCATCAAGCAATCGGCATGCACAATACTCAATTTTTTGGTATCATGAGTGTTGATATTCTGAACCTTGATTTTATTTAGTATATTTCATTCCTATCACTTTCCAAATACTTTTATTAGACTTTTAAGTCTTCTAATAAAGAGGCCAAACAAGGGCAAGGGGTGGAAAGATAACACCATCTGATGAATTTGAGCCTGTAAACAATAGCTTAGCAAGCATCCGTGCCCATCAGTGTATCAACCAACATATAGGACAAGAAACATAGGCAGAAGGTCATCATCATCATAGCCTATGCATGTATCAGTGTACTAATCATTTAGGCACTTTGACTTCATAGTACCAAAAAAATAATAAATGTCTATGTAAAGCATGATGTAAAGGTGCTCATAACACCTAAGCTGTCTCTTATGGCCAGTTGGCCACTTTGATACACATGGACCCAACATTAACAGAGTCGGGATCTCCTGTCCTGCCAACAAATCACGCTCCAGTACTCTACCAACATGATTCAACACAGCAGTCTCACCATATATGAAATGGGCAGTGTTGGATCATGTTGGCAGGGGATACAAACTCAAGCGTTTGGGTTTCAAACTTGTTCACTGATTCAATCATCTATTCCGGTCCAATCTTACCACTGTTTGGACCAGCTTTTATACTGTAATGCACCAATCAGCGAAACCTTCTAATCTCCAAGGGTGCTTCATAGAGGAAAAAAAACCGGGAGAAGAATTGACCCTGGGTTAGGCCAGGTTCAGGTCTAAGGTCCAGGTTGCAAGATTGTGTCTGGGTTGAAACCTAGCCCAGTCCATCCAAGTTGCATCCCTAGTAATATTTCTCTTGTAGAAAAACTGGATATTAGATATGCAAAATCTGGATAACTGAGCAAAGAATGGGGATTTTATATTGAAGGAGTTTGTAGATCTCTTTGGTCGGTTTACCTAGCTATAAGCACCATAAACATGATTCTAGTTGTAAGGTTGAATCTACTGATCAATGTTGAGTGAAAGGTCTTGAAAGCTGCTGCCTGCTGTCATACCTGCCATTGAAAATGGAGAGCAGAGGTGAAAAGCCTTTTTATCCCATTGACACCAGTGGTCCTACCCAAGACATTTATGGCAATCCTACAAGATCTCATACAGTTCCAACTTCTAAATCCATAACCTGAACTGTTTCATTTGTCATACTTTTTTTGTTTAATATAATGAATATAATATTTTAGAGATGCTCAATTTTCTGTGTTTTTTTTTCTAATATGGGCCAGCCTATTGGATCCAGACAGTTGAACTGCTGATCCACCATCCAACCAGAATAGTGGTTCTGTTTCCTGATCGGTTTTTGACACACTGAGGAGAAACCATTTTTGGAAATATTGTGAAGGCTCTGACTAGGTAATTGAGGTGTGGGATCAAACCTGTAAAATGAGGTTTTGGGCCTCAAGTGCACCCTGCTCTGTCCCTACCCCTAAGTGCCTAATCTGTAATAGGTAATACCAAATCAAATTCACATCTGTGCCTCACAGAGGGTGGTCCATAGCACCCCCCAGCCGTGTATTGGGAACATCTCCCCATGACAAGTACAGTAGATGTTTCCACTGCACGCTGAGATGTGCATGTGGGGCACTTGTGCACTTTGCTCTTTCGTATGAACCAGAATTACAGATTCAATGTACCACCATTCTTGATTTGTCCATGTTTTGCACTCAAAATTCATATGGTCCTGGCCCCATAACAGCCCAGATGTCTAATTTTTATTGCTTCTGAACCAACCCCCTGATGGGCCCCCATCATGAACAATAGTTAGTTTGACCACAAATCGGCTGGAAAACATTTTGAGTACAAAGATGGGTTCTTTTGGAATAAGTTCTGCAACAAGTTTGCTACCCCTTAAAAAATCAATACCCCCGATAATAGATAAGTCAGTTGGTTAAAAACTTAAGCTGATCCGTTGATATATAAGCAGTGGGACCCCCATCTAGTGGTGGGTCCTGATTAGTTAAAACAAGAAAAAATGCTTTTCAGCTGTCCTAATTTCTTTGATTAAATTTATACTTCTTGTACGTTGGAAATTTTTCAATTTCTTGGATCATCTTAATTTGTCATAGCTTACAAAGTTCTGCTCTTGTCAACTGTTAACCTTACCTTAAGGCAAAAGATACTCTTTCCTGTTTTATTATTTTCATTGTTTTAGTGGTCTTGGTTTGGACCTTTTCCTAGTTATAAGCACCATAAACATGATTCTAGTTGTAAGGTTGAATCTACTGATCAATGTTGAGTGAAAGGTCTTGAAAGCTCTGCCTGCTGCCACACCTGCCACTGAAAATGGGGAGCAGAGTTGAAAAGCCTTTTATCCCATTGAACCAGTGGTCCTACCCACAGACATTTATGGCAATCCTACAAGATCTCATACAGTTCCAGCCCTCAGCCCATGTATAATGTATTTGCTATATCAAGCTCTAAACCGCTAAGCCCTCTATTGCTCTCTCACTGTACTTCATAATGGGGAACAGAGATAATGTGGACAAATCCGGCTTGGACCAGCTTACTACAGAATTGACCATGTCATTCCTGCTACATGGAAGTTGGTGAGTTCTGGAGATCTGGGGAAGAAACCAAAACCCTCCTGAACAACTTACATCAAACTAAGAATAAACCCAATAGACTATCAGTGAGTGAAGATGGCCTAGAGAACAAAATCTACAAACAGTTTAATAGATCTCTAGCCCTCTAATTATTTAAAAATATTTTAGAAATAGGTTCCTTAAAAATATAGGCTTTTTTTTATAAAAGTTATATATAATTTATTTAATACTTAAAATAGAATCAACCATATGAATGAATGAAATTCATTGAACCATAGCTCATCAATTTGTGAGTTCTTATTTCTCATCCCAAGAGATCAGGATTGCTTAAGGAGACTACGGGTGACAATTATGGTCCGATGCACTAGGCTAATCCATTCCAGTTCAAGCCCAACCCAACACCTTGAAGTGAACACTGATCAAAAGCATTAAGAGTTTAAGACAAGTTACTGATTCATTAAGACAAGTTACTGTTATAAAATGAGCTCACTGAAAACTGTTTACTCACAGTGAAATCCATCCTCTTTACCTCTTTTG
Source organism: Nelumbo lutea (assembly GCF_056320005.1). NCBI lineage: Eukaryota > Viridiplantae > Streptophyta > Magnoliopsida > Proteales > Nelumbonaceae > Nelumbo > Nelumbo lutea. The sequence continues at coordinate 66,334,916 of NC_142686.1, forward strand.
AACACTCATTAGCTACCAATACCTGGCCGGTTATCTATCTCCACTAGCCTAATCCTAAATCGCTAACCAAGTGTATAGCTGGCCCATATGAGCTAACCATTAAAACATAAGATGGTTGGACCCGAAGGCTACCATAATAGCAAACGGTATTCAAACCAGGCAAGAAATGACCAGAATGTGCACATAGAACGAAGATAACTCAGAAGAAGATGCAATTTGTTTGTTGCATGGACCCTACATATTAATTCGTCTTAGAGAATAAGGTTTGAATGAATAAATCTAAGTATCTTTGGGATAGACCAAGGTTGTCTATAACAGAAAGTAGTTTTAACTGAAAACATGTCAGATATAGGGCAACCATCATTCGGTTAGAAGATCTACATAGAAAAGAAAAAAAAAAAAAAAAAAAAGAAAACAACCCTAATCATTTTCTGGAATTTAAAAAAAAAAACAAATCTACATTTTCTAGAATCAACCAACCATCTATTTCAGAATTGCATGTCCTGTTTCTATAAGCATCATCATCATCATCATCTAAGCCTCCCAACTATATGACAATTAAATCATTTCTGATCCCAACTAATCATTTCTTCTTATTTTATTTTTCACAGATAAATAAGACAATTAAATCCAAAGCAAAAGTACTATTCATCGGTCTCTCAACTCTGGCACTACTATTATTTTTGTTCATTCTCTCTTCCTTATTTCTCCTCCCAACCAAAGGACCCTTGGAGAGTAAAACTAATAAAAAACAAAATTTTTATTTTTAAGATATAAATATTAGTTTATAAATCCATCTGTTATAAGAACTAATAGAAACGTTACGAAAATACCATTCAAAAGAAAGCCAAAAAACTATGCAATTTACTCAGCTTACAAACTCAGCATGAACTGGATTTACTTTACAACAATTGACAAATTACTTAGATCTAAGAGTAATATAAACATAGAGAATACGAAGGGTCAAGTAAGAATTGCAGAAATCAGAATTCAGTTCTGAAGCAATCTACGGAAACCAATGTAAACAGTATACTAAGCAGCTTAGAATACGGAGGGTCAAGAAACCTTGCTTAAATGATTCAAACGGTCACTCTTCCGTTGCCCTGTTCGGTTTCAATGATTACAATACCTAATCGGATGTAGACAAGAAGAAGAAGAGGTTGTCCTGTTTGATTGCAAAGAAGAAGACAAAAGGTCAAAAAAAAATTCCAGATTTCATCAATGATGCACAAACAAAAAACGTGATTACCCTATTCGGTTTCAACCGAATAGGGTAATCACGAACAAATAAAGTGTGGCGTGGTTGCAAAGAAGACAAAAGGTTAAAAATAAAATTTCCAGATTTCATCAATCATGCACTAACAAAAAACGTGATTACCCTAATCGGTTCCAACCATTAGCTTTACCCATTCCATTGTAGACAAGAAGAAGAAGAAGAAGAAGAAGAAGAAGAAGAAGAAGAAGAAGCTAGAAAGAAAGAAACCGTACCTGTTATTCTTGAGTTGAAAGCATGCAAGGCGATTGCAGGAGAGAGCAGAGTGGAGTTGGGGACGACGAATAACTAAATTGTCGAATATTGTGGAAGAGTTCATTCAACACGGGCAAAAAACCCGCGCAATATGTTTTTTTTTCATTTGTTAAATGATCTAAAATGATCCAAGCCGTTGATCTAGGTGTTTAATAGAGGGCAAAAAAACCCCTGCCACCTGCGGACCGACCCCACTCTGGACCGGCCCAACACAGTCCGACATGATGGCACGCGGGTCGTGCTAGGCCTAGCACGATGGTCTGTGTCATTGCTGGGCTTAGGATTTTAGGTCCATGGGCCAGGTCGGTACTGTACAACCAAGTGGACCTTGCTGTTCGCGGCCCGCGGCCCGACCCGTGACATGGCCCAGCACGACCCATATATGCTATTTATATATGTTTTATATATTTATATATAATATATAATATATTATATAAATTATAATTATATAATAATACATAATATATAATATATTAATAAAATAAACAATTGTTTTCAATTTTATTATACTAATTTATTTAATTATTATATATATAAACAATTGTATATATAAAAATTCATTATATCAAAATTTTAAATTTTTTTTTCCATTTTTTTAGATTAATAAGCAAAAATAGCTTTGGCCAAGTCCGTGGCCTGGCTTGGACTAAGACTTGGCCCACGAGCCAACCTGGCCCGCGGCATGGCATGGGCTTGCTCGGGCTTGGGCATTGTCGGGCCAACCCCCAAACTTTTCACTGGGGAGAGCGACATGGCTCGTAATAGCCCGCAGGCCATCATGGGTTGGACTGGCCTCCCTAATGAAAAGTTTGGTGATTGGCCAGAGACGACCCACAACATGGCCCACTTTACACCTCTAGGGTTTAATGAGCAACTGCTATTGGTATTTAGTGGGCTGATGAATAATTGCCACTAACAAAATATATATAGTGGCATTTTCCAAAGTGTGGCTAAATTAATTCGCGCTCTATCATATTTATAGTGGCGCTTTTATAAAATTGCCGCAAAAATTTGTATATTTAGTGGCGAATATAAATACGCCGCTTGACAATCCGGCACTATAGGTCAACAGGTGATGATGGATCAAGGGTTACTCGAGGAGAACATGGTAAGCTATATGTATGGGGATCGCCTAGATTCTTGAGTGGTAAAGAAGGGGCCAATTAATAGAGGTAACAAGATGGAGCTGCAACTTGTTGATATGTTGCCATTGAAGTCTACCACCTCCATCAATTGTCCTCTTACAAAGTCACCTAGGATTCCCATTGGTCACAGTGCATGTGTTGAGATGAGGTTGACCGAGCTTCCCTTATCAATATAAGAGCCCATCGCATCTCGTAGTGATTTACTCAGGCACCAACATACATGGGTCTGTTGTGGTCTGGATTCATTGTGAGCATATCATCTTCTGAGAATACAACATTGAACTTGTTGACATTGCAACACTCCTTTGGATTTCTAAAGACCTCAATTAGAGCGTGAATTACAACTCTTTGCACCACGTTGTTTGTGCCTTGCTTGGTAAGGAATCGCAATAGCTCAAATCTCGTGAGTAGGATATCTAGTGTTACATTGATATAATTCACTGCACTAACAACATTTATGATGCCCCCTTGGAGGTGATTGGGAAGAGGATTGCTCTCAACTTGTGTCAGGTGCCTTTTGAGAAGTTCATCCAACTTAACCTTGGCGACGAAAATTCACCTCAAGTTGTAACAGTCCATGAGGTCATGTGTGGTGGATTGGTGGAAATCATACCACTGGGGTTCATGTCTCTCTCTTTCTGGGTTAACATGGGGAGGTCGGGGTGGTAGCTCGATGGTTTGGTCTTCTACGAGCTTGTTCATAGTGAGTAGGATTTTGCTCTTACTGCAGCCAAAAGGAGGTGGTGGCCCATCATTTGCCTGACTTGGCCTCTAGATCTGGTGTAAGGGTCCCTCCCTATTCCACGATTGGTGTATTGTCTCCTATCTACCACATATGCCTCTTGCCGTGGTTGATGATACTATGATGGGGTCTCTACTACTGAGAGATTGGGGTTGCGATGGTTATCACCATTCTCTCTATGCATCTTCAGAGATGGTTAAAATTCGCTATCTCAACGTTCTCTATACCAATTTGGTAGGCAAGCTACATCCCCTAGACACACTACTCTACAAAGTCTTTCTCTTTGGCATGCTCGTCAAACACCATGTGGATAAACTTTGGAACCGCATCATGTAGACGAGGAGGCCCTCCCTAGAGCCTATTGCTCGACATTGCACAAGCTAGCAATATTGAGGTGTCGCTCAAACGTAAACCACTTGGTCAAGGACTTCTCGGCTAATTCTTTCCATGAGTTTATGCTTCCTAGTGTTAGGTTTATGAATCAGGTATATGCTGGCTCAGTCAGAGATTTAGAGAATTCTCGGGCTTTTAGGTCTCCCTCGAGGGCAAAAGGCCTAGGGATTCCTCAAACTTGCTGACATGTTCTTGGGGACTTCCCTTTTGTCTGTCATACAAGGGCCATTGATGGGATGGGTAATAGTGTGCAAGGCATGATTTATGGAGGATCCAACTAGAGTAAGGTTTCTAAAGGGTGATAAAGGCCTGGAATTTGCTTTAGCTGGTTTCTATCATGATTTGGATATACTCCTATAGCTTGATCTTGCTCATGGGTGCCTCAGGGGAGTGCGATTTCTCCCATTTGTTGTAACTGTAGGGGTTGGCATCAAGAAGTGGGTGGTATGGCCCATGTTGCCTATAACCATGGATGTTAAAGGCTTGGGGTTCTGGTGTTTTGGGTGTAGTGGTTTGGGGATGTACAGTGGGTTGAGTGGACTACCTGACTGGAGTGAATGATGGGATTTCTGGAGCCAAGGACTATGGCTGGGGATACTAGAGGAGTTGTTGCAACATCTCCTTCATCTCTACTTGTTGCCTCTCCAGTTGGTTGATGCGGTCGACCTTTTAAAGAGTCGTTTGCATAGCATTCAGGTTTTCCTCCAGTTCATTGAAGCGGCCTGCGAGTTCGTAGACCTTATTGGAGAGGATTTTGATATCGGTGGCATCCTTAGAGTTATATGGAGTTGGGGGTTTTTTGTCTCGTTCTGGGAACCTCTTCATTTAGTATATTCCTTACTTATTGGGGTGAGGTTGATTCTTTCAGTGGCCATTTCTATAATCAGGGGAATAGTTAGAGATTCTAAATGTGAGAGGTAAGGTTACGAGGGAGGTCTACTTGAAGAGGTGAGGTATGTGGAGGTGTAGACTAGAACAAAGTAACAAAGTATTTTGGGGGAAGCAGAAGACTAGTTTATTAGAACTCTCATAGTTCTTTCTAGATGATCTCTCGCGTGGAGGACATCAGGTCTCCTCTATTGGAAAGGTGTTGCTATAAGAGGGAACAAAGGGAAACGACCAAAGGAAACTTTCCTACCCAAGAAAGATGGTTATAATTCGTTGGACATAAAATGGGTAAGTAGTAGGGTTCTAATTAAACCATAGAAAATTTTCTATAATCGAACTAGTCTTGCCAGTTTTTCATTTCTCCAAATCCAAACCTAATTGGTACCACCGGTTAATTGGTTGACTGGTTTCAGTTTTTAACTGGTTTGATTCTTTGGTATTTCGGTTTTTATATTTATAACATATTATAAATATATATATGTATATGTATATAATATTATAAATAATAAATATTATAATATATTAGATATTATGAATAGATAATTATAAATATAATACATAGATATTTAAATATATATACCGGTATGTTTGATTAGCTGCTAGTTTTTTCAAGATTAATTGAAAATCGAACCGCTCCTTTGATTTTTCGAAAATACTAAACTAGAACTAAATTGACAATCTCATTGTTGCTGTTTAGGAATCTCTCAAGTCGTTGTTGCCGTTCTCACCGTCGTTCAGAGCTGTTACAGAGCTTCTCCCTAAGCTTTGAATCAACGACACTAATGTGACCTTTGATGTTAGCGGTTGAATAGAGGAGAGGATTCTGGCAATTGAACATATAAGATTATGGCGGCGATTGAACGAAGGAGGAGGAACTGGGCAAGCAAGAGTAAATAAGTGATTATTTCTGTGACTTTTTATTTATTCTAATCCTAATCTTTAGCTCGAATATATATTTTTTGAAAAAAGTTATCATTTTATGTGCTTTTTGTAATTTTTTCTGTTCTTACCTGAGGTATATAATTCTGGAAAATTTTGTTATAATTTTCTGTATCTTTTTCCTGTGATTATTCTTTCTATCTTTTGTTATTCATTCAATAATTTTATCAATTTGTCCATTTTCTACATTTTTTTGGTGTTTTCCAGCAAATGTTTTTTGTATTTGTTTTTGCATTTCTTGCAAATTTTTATACTTTGATGCATTTTTATTATTTTCTAAGTTTTTTCTGCACTTTCTGATTTTTTACGAGACATATTCTTTTGCCATTTATTGTGTTTTATGCACTTATCTTCATTTTAAAGAAATTGATTTTTTTTTTATATTTTATGGTTTTTGTAGTTTAAATATATAGTTGTAGGCCTTTAAACAATGAGAATAGATTGAAGTGAAAAAAGGGTTAGAGGGTAAAAAGGTGGGTTAGGGTGTCAATAAGAGGGTCAAATGGGTGAAGTCAAATGGGTTAGTGGATCAATATACCATCACCCAACCCAACCCACCGGGCCTCATGGCAAGTTCTTGATGGATATGTACTGAATGACTTAATGCTTTGTCTTAATGTCTGTATGCTGAGACTGGACTGACATGAAATAATATTTAATTATTTTATTATTTTATGTACTAGACTACAAAACAATAAGCGATCGATTCAGCTCATCCACTTCAATTAAAATTTGCTTTGGAACCACATATCAAATATTTTATAAGTTTTATTATTACTATGAGAAAAAACATTCACAAGACTACACTCATCACATTAACATCAACCTCTCCGTTTCCCAAAAGGAAAAGCAATTAATAAACGACCATACAAAAGCCCTAAATCGCAGAGAAGATTAAACATATATATATATATATATATCGCGCCAGCGCGATCATGCTTTACACTTATAATAACCAAAACTATTTGGTGTAATTGGTGGAAGGAGAGAAGGCAAGCAGCTGCTTAGACGGTAGCCATGGCTTCACAGCTACTACAGCATCAAACCTCTTAGCCATTCCATGCTGTAAAGCTTCGATATGCAAGTAGTAATTGATACCTGACACCACTTGTCTCTCCGCCATTACAACCTCCGAGAAGACCAGCTCACCGTCGTCACTATTGCTCGTGCCTTGTCCATGCAGTAACACTACTTCTTCCTGCTGCTTTCTTCTGTTGAATTCCTCCACCGAAAACCTCCCCAGTTTTTGAATCTCGTGGTTGCACTTGACATTTTTTACGTCGGTTCTTCCTCCTACAATGTCTCTTATTCCAACAACGGCCCTGAGACTGAGAGAGCAACACAGACAGAGAAACAGCGAAGCCACCAAAAACGCAGAAGATCTGTACCTGTACGCCATGAGGCAGATATGAAGATATTGATTTGGGTCTAAGATGTTCTGTGCAATCTGGGTGGGGATATGAGGTGTTTATATAAGAGGTTGAGAGGTGTGGAGCTGTGGAGCTGTGGATGTATGTATGACACGCGGATCGAGGTGAGGTTGAGAATACGAACGGCGTACCGCGTCTTCTATATGGTGGTATACAACAGGCTTTGTTGGATTTTACTCAATAATGGAATTCTTTGTTTTTTTAGCTATCTTTTAACCTCTGTTCGGGATTTATTTACTCTTTTTCTCCCGGCGGTTTTTGAGGGGTTCGGCTTCAGTCGGTGCTTTATGCGTTCGAATTAGGAGAGAAAGACATGCGTCCATAGGCGCGTGTGCATGCTATATTCGTAATATGTCGGTTGCTGGCGGATCAGTCGCAAATGAATCCATTTGTTGCCGGTGGAATATCACTGCCATCAATAGTAAAGGTTAGGATTTTCATGGGAGAAGACTGTGTTTTAGAGAAGCAAAGAAGAAGAAAGATTTATCTTTTCTGTTGCCGGTTGTCGGTGGAAGATTTCACCGCCGGTGATGCTTTGTCTTTGCCAATTGGAGATGATAGCAGAACAGGGGTTTGGTGGATCGATTTGGGTAGAGAGACATGGAAAAGATAAAATCGTTTTGAATCGAGGAATGGCTAACGGCGTTTGTGCTATAACGTCCGCTTACCATCCTCGCACGAATATAGAATGCACACACGCCTAACGCCTATGGATGCATGTCATTCTCTCCTAATTTTCGAACGGTGTTTGAATGTATAAAGCACTAACTGAAGTCGAACACTCCACAACCAATTACAAGTGAATACGGCAGTGTTCTATGATTTGGGGTCACCTACCACATGATCTAACACTATACATCTCACTACAAAATTGGGACCCACTATGTATAATATATGCAGTGTGAGTTGATGGTTGACAGGTGATCCGGACTCGTGTTCCCTACTAATTGCTCCAGGTGTCAGCATACAATATACCGTGTGTTCAGTTGTGATTGATTGGGCAGCAAGTGATAAAGTAGACTTGACATGATAAGTCAGATTGAATTTGAATCAGGGTATATTTGAATAAGTTATCAAAAGGAAAAGAAAGTATAACAATTTAAATAAAGAAAAAATAAAAACCACAAGTATTTTTTAAAATTATTTTCATCATATATATACATGTTTTTATATAAAAAAAATAATATAAAAATATTTACAAAAATGCAATATAAATAACATATTTATAAATAATATATATATATATATATATATAAGATCAGATTGGGGGTGATCTGAATTTGATCTGATCTGAAAATCCAAAATAGGGATATTTGAACCTGACAAGAGAGGTTGGACTTCGGACCGAATTATGATCCAATCCACTTTCACCCCTAGGTGTGAGGATGAAATCCGACCTCAAGAGATTGAAGTGGTTTTGGGGTATATATACTAATTGCTAGGTGACATGGAGTATCTTTATTGGTTAAACATCCCCTAACACACACATCAAATGCAACCATATCTCCATGGGATTCTCAATCTCTTATACTTTCATTTAGGCTATGTTTGGTTTGAAGTAAAAAGTAGTGAAAGGTAAGACAACCTATACAAGGTTTGTAAAGGTTTCCCTTCCTTTCCCTACCCTTTCCTTCAAACCAAACACAGCCTTAGTGTGTAACTAGCAGGGTCCTCTGCAATCCATGGCAAAGTCAAAAAGTTTATTAAATGATGTCAGTTTTTTTTTTTATTTTTTTTCAAAGATCAATGTATAGAGAATGTTTAAAAATTGTTACTCCATGGGGCTATACAACCAAGGGAGAGGGATCATCCCCAAACCTATAAAGCCTCTAACCCTAGTGCAAGTGGGATTCAATCCTATGTCTCCACTACAACCAGTAGGAGACCCTAACAACCAACTAGCTAACACTTTAACAAGGATATTTAAAACAAAATTAATAAAAAATCTCTATTTATCATTGTTTTCATAACAAAAAATAAAAAAAATAGAAAGAAAAACTTGAATATCTTAAAAATCCTCGGTAGAAATAATTATATGAATAAATTACTTTTTCAAAAAATTCTAAAATTATGAACAATTAACTACTAAAAATGTCAAAATTTTTAAGAAATTAGAATTTTATAAATTAACTTTCACTAAATTAAATTACCAAAAACATGAAAATTGGTTTATAGAAATGATTAAATTAAAATTTTCTAATAAATACCAAAAACCAATGTAAATTACCAATAACAATGGAAATTATTAATAATTACCAAATGTAAATTGTTAGCATGAAAATTTCCTAATATTTTTCCAATTTAATTATTATCAAAAACCAATGTAAATTAAAAATAATTAATTATAGAAGTTATTAAAATTTTAAATCTAATAATTAATCATGTTTCATTAGACTAATGATGACTGATATGGTGATACTTGAAACCCTTTCCATATACTATTTTGCCTTGGCCAAGGACATTCATGTATAGGACACTATGGCTGATATGTGTATGCTTGAATCTATTGGTTAGGGCAGAAGTATTTGCACCATGAAGCCATAATGCCCCGTGCACAAGATATCCATGATGCCCTGGTCTAAGGATTATCTGCATAATTGGAATGTTAGAAACATTTATTGGCTAATGACTTCATATATGTATCTATTATGGGTCATGTTCAATGAACCTTCTCTCTAATAGGCACCCACAAATTTATTTTAGTGTCCTACATAAGTGACTTGAGATTCATCACACCACGAGGCCAGCATAATGTGTGCTAGTCTATTTGGACTATCAAAGGCCTCTTGATAGTCCTATGACTAAGAACCATTTTAGGATCTTTGTTTCAATTGAAACATATCTCAAATTTCAAACATACTTAAGAATATGTTTATTTAACAAAGAAACAATGGGCTATTTATATGAAAGTAAAAGTTTGCAAATGTAAATGACAAAAATGCCCTTTTATTAATAATGTGAATAGTTCAAAAATTGCACATCTATAGTGTCATACAATTGGTTTTAGGGCATACGACTAACAACCTTTCTATTGACCAATGGATGTGCATGGCTCCATAATAAGATTTGTCGAAGCAGTGTCCACATGTAAGAACAATATGGCCACAATAGCTACACAACTAATAAATGACCGGAGTGAACTGCTATGATTTAAAGTATTGTCCATAATTAGTTCCATGTCCATTGTTAGAATTCTGAGTCCTAGAGGAGAAATTCTGTTCAGAAGAGAAATGGCATTTGCCTTTCTACTAATACCAATTGAAAATATTGACAAAATGAGTAACAATCTTGGGACTACTTTAAGATAATATATAAACATTAGGAGTAAAATTAATCAATTTCCTAAAATTTAGGGATATGTATGAGACATGTGTATCAAATACTGGCATGTTGACTTTTAATTGGCACATAGCCAAGTTTGCACATGTGTGTTTATAGTAATCCTATGGCAACAAATACCAGTCATCAAAACATGGTGTACTAGTCATTTTGTTGTCTTTCAACTTAAAAACATAGCTTTAAATCTTCTCATTTGTATTTTATGTCAATATTTTCTAACTTGTAGTTGAAACAAATAAATGAATTGAATGAGCTAACATCAATACAAATTTAATCAAAAGCCTGTTTCAATCAAACATTTTTAAAAAGCAATTTCCTTTTATTTGTTAACCTATTGACCTGTTTGACCAAGTCAATAGGACATGGGTAAGACATTAATTTGTTTTATATTTTTAGCCATTTTCATCTTTAATAAAAATAGATCTCATTTTTCATATATATTTTTTTAATATGAGGAATATATAATATTAAAAGCATGTTTAATTCTTTTATGATTTTTATAAAAAATGTTATATTTTGATTGTTATTATTTATTTTTATGAATCTCACATTTGACTTGTTAGATTAAAATATGGTTTTTAATTAGTGTTTCTAATCTTATATTCAAATCAATTGGTTAGTGGTTAATTTGTTAGTTGAGCAAAATTCTGGGTCCATTTACCACCAAGCTACTTGTCTAAAAAAAACATTAACTTAGCCATTATGTTATTAACATACCAAATGATTTAATTGCTTACACACTGATAGGAATGAATACAATGTTTTTTTTTTAGGTTACTTTTCAAAATGCTAATTTTTATACTATGAAAATTAAGGTTGTAGATTTAATGGGAGAAACAAATATACCTTTTATAGGATTTAATGAGACAATTAGAGCTAATACATTATATATTCCATTTTTATTATTAATAAAAATATTTCTTATTTATTATAGATGTATCCAAAATTTTCTTTATTTTTTTATATTTTATATTTTATTTATTTTGAATTTTTATGATTTAATTATGACATCATGGATTAGCCTATTTAGCCCAAAATGATTTAACTTATTACCACGACCTAAATAAAAATACAATTTTATTCCAAGTTAATTTTAAAAATATAATTTTTTATATTATAAAAATTATTTTATATTGATTTAATTATTAAAAATGAAATTTAATACCTTAAATATTTTTTATCGATCATCTATATACAATTAATACTGAGAGTAGAATATGACTTAATGTGGGCTCGCATCAGTGGATCCCACTTAATAGGAATTTGGTGAGAGTCCAATCTAGAGATACGAGGTGCTAGATTAGAATGCCCCCTTCCATCCGTCGTTCCGTCCCAAATTTATGAATGGCTTAGATTATACAAGTAGGTTGAGAGTAATTTTCAAAATGGGACTGAATCAAAATGGCGGTTTAAGATCATACAAGTTAGGTTGAGAGTAAAAAAAAAAAAAAGGTAAGAGTACTTTTTGAAGGCGTACATGCGCACATAGAGACAGGAGCACCAATGACGGTGAAACATGCTGAGATAATGGTCCCAAAACACTGCAACAATCCCTGCAGAGTTAGACAGAACCGTACAGTCTATTTTTGTCCATGAATCCAATTTGCTACTACTTTTCAACTGTTACAGTGGATAAACATTATCTCTTTTTCTGAATGGTGGATGGATAAAACAAAATCTTCGAGTTTATTATCGTGTCACAAAAAATGTCTGTAGGAATTTTTCCAAATAGCTAAAAGTAATTCCACTTACAAGTTTGACCATTTCATATGTTGTCTTTACAACTTACAACTAATGGAGGGGCCCTTTCTTCGTAGGGTTGGGATTGGAATTATTATATGGTTTTTAAAATCGGATCGGAAAACCTTGGAACCGATCAGGTGATCAGTTATATTTTTCGTCAAAAATAGATTTTGGCCTAAAAAACGTTGATTTGGATAGTGATGTAACAATTTTTGGTTATTTATCATTTTTTTTGTTAAGTATCTCATCATTTGGTCTGTTTACAAGTGGTCGATGACTCAGAGGCTGAAGTGGAGCTTCTTTGTGTAGCGCAGTCCAGTTGCTTCCTGCAGGAGATGATCTGACTACTAGCAACGACGGAAATTGAACCAGCTACCTTCTGCTGGAGATGATCTGCTCATCTTTGTAGGCGGCGGGAACTGAGGAATCCATCCTCCTTGCAGGAGATGATCTGCTCATCTTTGTAGACGACGGGAATTAAGGAACCAATCCTCCCTACAGAAGATGATCTGCTCATCTTTGTAGATGGTAGGAACTGAGGAACCCATCCTCCCTACAGGAGATGATCTGCTCATCTTTGTAGACGGCGGGAACTGAGGATCTTGCAAGAACTGAATCAAAGAACCCGGGGGTGTTTACCAAGTGAGGTCACTCCGATGGCTAAGTCAGCACTTAGTAGTGAGCTGAGAATGATATTAGAGAATGAAAGAGCTAGAGAATAGGGGTTAACATCTCATCTCCCTCGCCCCTAGGGGGTGAGGCCTTTATATACTGGAGTTCTCATGGGTTTGGTGGAACAATTCCTGGATTCCCGCTGTGATGGGACCTGCTTTCGTGTTAAGTAGGGATAAAGCCACCAACTGGTAAGGTTTCCCATTTTTGCTTAAATTGGGAAGTGGGTGAGATAATATAACCGTTACAAGTCACAATCCTGTAAAATGCGGGGTACGGTGTTGAGCTCCTCGGGGTTGTCATGCGGTGGTCGGTCTGACTAGGAGGTGAGCTACCTGGTGGCGAGCTGCCTGTGCAGTGCCGAGTTGTCTAAGTTGCCAGCTACATGATGATGAGTTGCCTGTAGCGAGTTGCCTGTGGCGAGCTGCCTAGTTGTCATGAGGTGCCAGGTGTCATAATGCCATTGGAGGGCCAAATCCGCCCTCATCATTTGCCCCCACTCTTGAGTTGAAAGTAACTCGACAAAGGGAGTAGATTTCTCCTTTTGGCCCATAATTCAACGAGCTCGTAAGTGCTTATTCAGCTTCTTAGGCTCTGGGAGCTGCTTGGAAGCGAGTTGCCCGTAAGGTGCCGAGGTCTCTGTCAGTTTGGTGTTGTAGCCCTTAGGCTCTGGGGGCAACTTATAGTCCTTTTTTTTTTTTTTGTCGATGTCGAAGAGGTGATTGTGTTTTAAGTGCCCATGCCAAGGAGGCGATTGGAACTAGCTCGTCCATGCTGAAGAGGCGATTGGGTCTTAAGTGTCCATGCCAAGGAGGTGACTGGGACTTGCTCACCCAGGCCGAGGAGGCAACTGGGTCTTAAGTGTCCATGCCAAGGAGGTGACTGGGACTTGCTCGCCCATGCCGAAGAGGCGACTGGGTCTTAAATGCCCATGCCAAGGAGGCAACTAGGACTAGCTCGCCCATGCCAAAGAGGTGACTGGGTCTTAAGTGCCCATGCCGAGGAGGCGATTGGGACTAGCTCACCCATGCCGAAGAGGCGACTGGATCTTAAGTGCCCATGCCGAGGAGGCGACTGGGACTAGCTCGCTCATGCTGAAGAGGCGACTGGGTCTTAAGTAATGAGGAAGTCTTTTATCAGTTCATCAGTTCGCGCCTGGGCCAGGCCCCTAGGTCGCGCTCGTGCCAAGTCGCGCCAGGTCGGTGCATGTGCTAGGCTGCCAGGCCGCCCAGTCGCCAGGCCGCACGCAGGTCGCCGGGTGGGCATCTTAGAGCTATGATTGTGCTACATCAGCCTCATAATGCTGGTCTCCCACTCCTACAAGAAGCTACTAGGAGCTCGACCTTCAGGGGCAACACTACTAACTTTAGGTTGCCGACTCACATGGGAGCCTTGGAATGCTTGACCAGCAAGGGCGCCCATGTAGTCTGTTGGCTGCCAACTCCTGCGGGAGCCATGAAGAGCTCATCTTTGTAGAGGGGACCTCACGAAGAGGACTAATGAGGTTTTATCTGAATTGAAAGCAAAGTTGGTAGAACTGCTTAGTCTATTAGCTCCCTGCACAGTCTTTGAGTTCATAAAAAAAAGGAAACTATAAAGCGAGAGCTTCAATTTCTAAAAAGTGAGGACTTAGCTATCTGGGAGGAGGACTTAGCTTTTTGTAGGATGAGAACTTAGCTTTTTGTAGGATGAGAACTTAGCTTTTTGTGGTAGTTCCCACAGGCGACGCCAATTGATGTAACGATTTTTTGTCACGTATCATTATTTTTTGGCTAAGTACCTCGTCATTTGGTCTGCTCCCAAGTGGTCGATGACTCAGAGGCTGAAGTGGAGCTCCCTAATGTAGCGCAGCCCAACTACTCTCTATAGGAGATGATCTGACTACCAACAACGACGAGAACTGAATCGGCTACCCCTGCTAGAGATGATCTGCTCATCTTTGCAGGCGGCGGGAACTGAGAAACCCATCCTCCCTGTAAGAGATGATCTGCTCATCTTTGTAGACGACAGGAACTAAGGATCCTACAAGAACTGAATCAGAGAACCCGGGGGTGTTTACCTAGAGAGGTCATTCCGATGGTTAAGTCAACACTTAGTAGTGAGCTGAGAATGATATTAGAGAATGAGAGAGTTAGAGAGCAGGGGTTGCCATCTCATCTCCCTCGCCCCTGGGGGGTGAGGCCTTTATATACTGGAGTCCTCGTGGGTTTGGTGGAGCAGTTCTTGAATTCTCGCTGTGATGGGACCTGCTTTCGTGTTAGGTAGGGATAAAGCCACCAGTCGTTAAGGTTGCCCATTTCCGCCTAAATCGGGGAGTGGGTGAGTTAATATAGCCGTTACAAGTCACAATCTCGTAAAACGCGGGATACGGGATGAGCTCCTTGGGGTTGTCATGTGGTGGTCGGCCTAACTATGAGGCGAGCTGCTCATAAGTGGCGAGCTGCCTATGCAGTGTTGAGTTGTCTAAGTTGCCAGGCTACATGATGGTGAGTTGCCTGTGGTGAGCTGCCTGTAAGTGGCAATCTGCTTCTGGCGAGCTGCCTTTAGCGAGCTGCCTGTAAGTGGCAAGTTTCCTAGTTGTCATGAGGTGCCAGGTGTCATAATGTCATTGGAGGGCCAAATCCGCCCTCATCAGTTAGCAAACTATTGATTTGGGTTGTCGAATCATTCAAATTGTTCAACAGTTTTGATTGTTTTTTATGTTTTTTTTTTTATTTTTTTCTTAGAATGGGCCCACCGTTTGGTTCAAACAGTCAGATCATTTGATCCAGGAACCGGACCCCTAATCGGTTCGTTCCCTGGGTCGGTTTAAAAAACCTTGAATTGTAACATTGCTAACTATTACATTAAAAAAGATAATGGTTTCTTAATAACAAACTTGCAATTATAAGTAATCAAGTCTTGAAACTCATATAAAGACTTAAAAGAGATCATTATGCGCTCGTTTTCTAAATATTATTTCAACAAAGGATCTCATATAAAAGAACACGATCATATAGTGATAGTTCTGAGTTCTACTTCATAGATGTTCTTTGTTTCACATTGAGAACTCCCAATTGACCCAATAGGAATGTTCAAATGGGAACCGTCCAAGCAACCGGTTCTGTTTTACTCCAAACCCAGTCCCTAACCAAAAATCGTTGAATTAGTCAATGACCCATCGACCCGGGCAGTCGAACCGTCAACCCATTGACCCGTTCAAATGTTTTTGGCCATTTTTATTTCTAATTATTATTTTATTATTTTTAATTTTTGTTGTCAAAACAGGCCATCTGTTTGAACCGGATGATCGAACTATTGACTTGGAAACCGGTGGCCAGAACGGTTCAGTTTCCAAGTCATTTTTTTCTAGATGTCAATAATTAGATGAAATAACTTTTTAGTCATAGTCATGAGAAGGGTGGATTACAAGGGATTCCAATACCTTGAAAGATAAATCCAAAGTGACCTTAAACACAGAAAAAAATTGGCGGTAAATCCACCAAACTGGAAAAACCAAAGAAAAAAATCAGAAAATCGAGTCCAAAGTTCCGCTTTGACACGGAGCAAAACATATATGCAATCAAAGAAAGTGACAAAGCAGATCATCTTGTAAGAAAAAAAAATAGTGCACAAGAAAACCCAAAGAGAAAACGAAAGGGAAGAAATAAAATGGTGGTAAACCCTAGACCATTTTGGAGGATCTTGAAGAAGAAGATCAAACGCAAAAGAAAAGTAGAAATTGAAAAACAAGGAACATACTGCACACACTCGAATAAAACCCACAGTAGAAGAAACCTTTGAATAGTGAAAATCCAAAAGCATAAAAAACCATGGTTTTTGAACTGTCGATGACCTGGACGGACGGACATTTTGACCTAGGAGCCATCAGGAAACCGATTCCATTTTACCCCAATCCTGTTCCCTGACCAAAAACAGTTAAATCGGTCAATGACCCATTGACCCGAGTGATCAAACCGTCGACCCATTGATCCATTCAAAGGTTTTTGGCTGTTTTTTTATGTTTTTTAATTGGGAACCATCCGATCAACAACCTATTGACCTAGGCAGTCAAACCATTGACCCATTGACCCTCAATGGTATTTGATCATTCTTTTACTTCTTTTTTTTTAATTTTTGTTGTCAGAACAGGACATCCGTTCAAACTGAATGGTCGAATTGTCGACCTGAAAACTGGTGGCTAGAACGGTTTCATTTTTGGGTCGTATGAGTCACATGCTCGAATGACATAACACATATAATATTGCTTAATAGACCTCACACACTCAATTTTTTGCTTGTAATTTTTGTTGTTAGAATGCGCCATCCATTCGAAAAGGACGATTGAACTACCATTATTTTATTTTTTAATTGGGAACCATCCAGGCAACTGGTTCCGTTTTACCCCAATCTCCGTCCCTAGACAAAAATTGTTGAATCGATCAATGACCCATTGACCCGAGCAATTGAACAATTGACCCATTTAACGGTTTTGACCATTTTTTATTTTTTTTTAATTTTTGTTGTCAGAATGGAGTGTCTGTTCCGACCGAACGGTTGAACCTTCAACTCGAAAATCGGTGGCCAAAACGGTTATGTTTTTGGGTTGTATAAGTCACACACTCGAATGACATAACACGTATGATTCTGCTTAATGGACCTCACACACTCAATTTTTTGCTTGTAATTTTTGTTGTCAGAACATGCCATTCATTCGAACCAGACGGTTGAACCGTCAACCTCAAAACTGGTGGCTAGAAAAGTGTCAGAACCATAATTTTTTGCTTGTAATTTATGTTATTAGAATGGGCCATTCGTTTGAATCGAACAATCTACCGTCAACCCAAAAACTAATGGAAAATAAGATATATAAGATTCCTTATGTTTGCTTCTTGTAATTTGAGAATTTTTATATATATTGAAGGGAAATCTATTATCATTTGGCAAAAGGGGAGACCACCCACATGTTAGATGGTCCGACCATCTGGTCAATTCAGTGACCCATGATATCATATTTATGAAATAAATTATAAATATTACAGGGTCATTTATGAAAACACCTCCTCTAGTTTTTTGATTTATTGAAACCTATCCTAGTTTGCATTTTATTAAAACATCCCCTATGGTTTATAATCGATTTATTTAATTACCTTTTATTAGATGATGGTGGAAAATGACTAAATTTAATAAAAAAATAGAAATGAAAATACCAATTTCCCCTAATAAGATACAAGTAATCACTCTTTGGCTCAATTTTACATTCTTTTATGAACTATTAAAAATACATTTGGAATAAATAATCAGTAGCGGAGGGGCCTGCTTCGCAAGTGTTGGAATGGAACCGTCGACCCATTGACCTGTTGACCCGTTCAATGGTTTTTGGCCGTTTATTTATTTATTTTTTAATAAGGAACCATCCAGGTAACCGTTTCCGTTTTATCCTAATCTCGGTCCCAAGCAAAAAATCGTTGAATCGGTAAATGACCCATTGACCCAGGCAGTCAAACCGTTAACTCATTCAATGGTTTTTGGTCGTTCTTTTTTATTTTTATTTTTTAATTTTTGTTGTTAGAATGGGCCATCCGTTTGAACCAAACATTCAAATCATCGACCCGAAAACTAGTGGCTAGAATGGTTCCGTCTTCAAGTCATATGAGTCACACGCTTGAATGACATAACATGTATCGTACTGCTTAATGAACCTCACACACTTAATTTTTTGCCTATAATGTTTTTTGTCAAAATGGTTTGTCTATTTTTTTATTTTTATTTTAATTAGAAACCGTCTAGGCAACCAGTTCCGTTTTACCCCAATCTCGGTCCCGATCCAAAAACCATTGAATCGGTCAATGACCCATTGACCTGAGTGGTCAAACCATTAACCCATTTAATGGTTTTTGGCCATTTTTTTTATTTTTATTTTTGTTGTCAAAATGGGCCATCCGTTCAAACCAGATGGTCGAACCGTCAACCTGAAAATCGGTGGCCAAAAGGTTCCATTTTTGGGTTGTATAAGTCACACAGTTGAATGACATAACATATATGATATTGCTTATGGACCTCACACACTCAATTTTTTGCCTATAATTTTTGTTGTCAGAATGAGTCACTCATTCAAATTGGATGGTTGAACTGTCGACCCGAAAATCGGTGGCTAGAACAGTTTTATAATTTTTGTTGTTAGAACGGGCTGTCTGTTCGATTTGAATGGTCGAACCGTCGACCAAAAAACTAGTGGTCAGAATAGTTATGTTTTTGGGTCGCATGAGTCACATGCTCAAATGAAATAGCACATATGATACTATTTAATGGACCTTACAAACTCAATTTTTTGCCTATAATTTATGTTGTTAGAATGGACCATCCGTTCGAACCGGATGGTTGAACCGTTGACCCAAAAACCGATGGCCAGAATGGTTTTGTAATTTTTTGCTTGTAATTTTTATTGTCAAAACAGGCCATCCATTCGAACTGGACTATTGAACCATCGGTTGTCAGAACATTATTAACAACATTTATTAATAATAGTAAGTAATTATACTATTTTATTAAATAATCATTAATGATAGTCTTAATAATATTATTTAGTTATTTTTAATATAACAGTAAATGTTAAATTTATGAATAGGATTTATTAATAATATTCATCAAATTAATAATTATCAAAATTAAATTAAATTAATAATTTATCAGTAATGGTTAGTGATTATAATATTTTATTAAATAATCAATAACAATGCTTTTAATAACATTTTTAATATAACAATAATTACTAAATTTATTAATAGTATTTATTAATAACAATATTTACAATTTTAATTTAAAATAGAATTAAAGTAAATATCTATTTATTAACAATATTTATAATAACAGTAATTATTAATTATAATCACTAATTGTATATTTTTTAAATTACTATAATAATTAGTAATTATTAAATTATAGTAATTAATTACTATAATAATCAGTAATTACTGTTACTTATATGGCAGTGATTACTAGGTTGCTCTCATGTGAGAATCTACTACACGAGTAATTACTGGGGCTTTCATGCGTCGCCCATGCACTGCACTACTGCACGGGCCTGGCGCGCACCCCTACTAAATCTATTACAAACTGTGCATCAGGTGAGAGCAAATGTATATAGATTTTAGTGGGTGCAAAATTTGAATCCGGTTTTCTAATTCTAAACAAAACGCTGGATGCAAGGTTCCGTTTGGAAGGAGTACAAATACAAATTGGATTTGTACTGTATATATTTGCATTTATTCTCCTTCCAAGCTGAGCTTAAGAGTCAAATTGAATTAACCCTTCATAGGGAGATATTCACAATGCATGGTTGCAAGAGACTGTGAGGATGGTGTGAGTACCAGTGTTGCGAGTATCAAATCTGATTTCCAGATGTACACAGCCTTACCCTGCACATATAGGGAGTTGAGAGGCATTCAAATGCCCATTTGCTATACTGTAAAATCTTCTTACCCCCTTCATCCAATTCAAATAGTGCCATGGAAGAGCATTTGAAAGGTGAAGGTACCTTTCAGGTTCCAACTCTTTTTATGGAAGCTACAATGGGATAGGAGTGGTATTCTCTCGAAGGAAAAGTTAAATTTTCCTTCAAGAAGAGGACAATTTCAGTGTTCTCTATCAACAAGAAGTTGAAACAACACACCCCTTTTTCTTTAGTTCTTTTGCAATAGCTGCTTGGATTGATACACACAAAAGTTTTAATGTTTCGTTCATCGATTCAAGATTGGTAAAATGCTCTGCCTCAGGACATGACGAAGAAGGAACAGAATGAGTTTCAGTAGGGAGTTGTTATTGCTTTTCAACTTATATTGGATTTCAGGAGTAGGGGTGTCAATTGGACTGGATTTGTTCCAATCCGATCCAGTCCAATGAGAGTCCATTACAAATGGACCAGGTCCAATCCAATCCAATGAATATTTTGGTTAATTTTGGACCGGTCCAATTCAATGTCTGGATCATCTAATTTGTTCAATTTTGTTTTAACTTAGATTAATTTTAATCCAAACCTGGTCCATTGACACTTATATTCCTATCTTTATCAATGGACCGGATATTGGCTCAATCCAAGCCAATTCAATATAAATTCATTATGGATGGACATGTCCAATTCAATCCAATAAATACTTTGGACCATTAAGTCTAGACTTGTCCAATTCAATGTCTTGTTGATCCGTTCGGTCCTTTCAAATTGATTTTCATTTGGATAGGGTCCAATCCAAAACCGGTCCATTGACACCCCTAGTCAGAAGCAGAGAATTGTATAACACCAGATCCCATATGGGTGACTAAAGCAGTCAACAGACAACTATGTCCTTCCGACTCCTCATTCTGGCTTGCATCAGGCTATTAATTATTAAGACATTCAAACATTGCTCATATGCTGATGGCTCCTATCGGAAACATTGAATAAATGCCTCTATTGCTTTTGTTCTAATGAGATGAGAGATCATTGAAAGGTGATTGCAGCAAAAGGGTACAAGTCTACAGCCTAGCAATCAATTCAAGCTGAATGGCAAGCTCTCATATTGAAACTCTCAAGGAAGCAAAGAGCAAAAATATAAGGCTATTGGTTCTCAGCTGGTACAGAGAGATGAGGGAATATCCCTCAACAGAGTAACACAGTGTATACATATATCCTCTCCACAAGTGGTCTTATTGACAGTCTTGTAGAGCCTGGACCATGGAAATGAGGAGAAAAGATGAACTTCTTCAAATCGTTTACACTAAACAATATTCGTAGTTGAGAGTTTTGTTTCTTTCCCTGCTTTCAAAGTATAATAGGAGACAGGTGAAAGTAGAGTTCGATGTTCCTGGTTTTTGCTAGAATTGAAGGAAAAAATTAAATACATACATTTCATCAATTTCACATCTAAGTGCCTGACTTGTTACTTGTTAGCTCTACATCTTGGATTGGCCACCCTACAAATTGTTTATAAATGGTATGAGGACACAAGTTTTTACTTCTGTGAATCTGAAACGATTGAAGCTGCAACAAATGAATTATGAAGCTATGAACACATCGAAACACTCTCTTTCTGTATTTTGGATGGGCAAACACCATCTAATTCAGACTGCCTTGGTTATAGAGTTATCTGGGTTGGACATTTTTGCATACAGATTGCTTTGGTTATAGAGTTATTTGGGTTAACATTTTTGCATAAACCCAAATAAAATCCAACACAGACAGTTCTATCTTAATAGTTGTCTAGGTGGGTTTCTTCTCCTAAACTACCAATCATAAATTGCATTCTTGACTATATATTTGCATTATACACTAAACAATCGCATATTTGCATGCAGGAGAGCTCTACTCACGACTGACTCTTTATTGAGATGTTATTGGCTTCTATTTGGCTTCAAACATCTGTACAGTGAGAACAAAGCGAACTACTCTTTCTGATTTTTTTTACTGAAGAATACTGTGTGATCTCCACTACTCAAAGTGGTATAAACCAAATTTTATTACAGAGCTTTACTGAATCGCGCAGTCCCTTGAAGAACATTAATTTTCAAATGTTAATTTTCCAATTTACTCTTGAAAATGTTTTTGCAGGCTGAATAATGATGGAGATAAAGGAATTATTTCATGATTATTGTTTTTTTTTTAATCTTTTTGGGTTGCCATTTGATCGTAGAAAAACAGAATGTCTCTGTTCAAATCCTTCGGCAAGAAATGTAATGGAACTAGAACTTGCATCTCTGCATAGAACCTTGCTCCCATCTCATTTGATCTCAGCTTTTAAAGATTGGTTAGAGAGTGAGAAACCAATGGGAAAGCATTTTTCCTACAAATTCTCATTCTCCTTTTGAAACCTCTGAATATGGCTTAAAAACAGTAGCAGTTGCTAGATTTCAAGAGAGTGAAACATAAAGAGAGAATTTGAAGCTGAAATCTGTTTGCATCAAAAGAAGCTACACAGGAGGATAGAAGTGTATTTGCAAAGACATTCACTCCATGTGAGCTGCCAGATGTTCAAGACATTCTGAAGGAAGAAGCAGTTGCTCCCACAATAGAGCAGGATTATAGCTATTAAAGCTGCAATTGTAGATCCTCACACTCTTGAAGAAGTTGCAAAGCTTGAACAGGCTTTGAGGAGTGAAGGTCTTTCCTCTTGCTAATTTACTAAAAGATGTTTCCTTTTGCACTCTCATATGATATCTGGGTGACTTTGGGATTTTTCTCTTTTTGTTAATGTTGAAATTATTTCATGAGTAGACGGTGGAGTGATGCTGAAATTATCTGCCCATTACAATGGAGAAAGCTCATTCCCTCCTCTTTAATTTACTGGTGGGTACTGATCAACATTCATGGTGAAGATGTTCACCAAAGGAAGCTTAGTTTTGAAGCTTATTTCAGGCAGTATTTTCTATACACCTTGCTTTATAAAAATAGGATGCTGATGCATGGTGATGGTAAAGTCCCATATTAGGAGTGACTCAGGAGTCTCCTCGTAGTTTTGTATTGACAACCAATCAATACTCTCATGTGGAAAGCACAAGGTAGGATGCTAACAGTTGGCCTAAGGTTTTCATGTACTTCTAGTCCCACATCGGTAAGAGAGAAAAGAAGCAAGTGAGAGAGGGAGGTATAAGGAGAGACAATGAAGAAAAGAGAAACATACTTACCTGGATGGGGTCGATGGGTGATCAAAAAGGCCCATTGCTTAGGTTGGCGATCTCCATTGCACAAAGGAGGGGTGCCCGCCTAACATCTCCCCGAGTGGGAGAGTGTACGTCATAATTTGTGGTAGTGGGGGAACGCGTTAGCGCGGCCCCTACCCAATACTAAAATCAAGTTTTAATTCGATTAACCATTCGTTGAATGTGAATTCATAGTTTCATCTCTGATTCAGCCTAAAATGGATTGTTTCATCTCTGATTCAGCCTATAATGGATTTTCGATAGAACTTGTTTGTGATGCGAATAACAGTCTTTCTACACTTAATTTACATGTAAATGGATTCATTACTCTTGTATTTCAGTTCAGGGTATGAAAGGAGACATTAGGAGAAAAACAAGGCAAATCGGATGATTTTTCATAGTTTCGGCACTGCTCAGTAATCTGGCCCTAACTCTCGTATCCGAAATCCGATTGGGCTGATTCAAGACTCAATGGAAAGATAAGAGAGAAAGTTACAACTTTAATGTTTTGGGCTTTCACAGATTCGACCAGCATCGAAGTCAAATTTGGGCCCGAAATTGAGGCAAATTCATAGCAAGGCCCAATTCGCAGTTGAAGCTCAACTGGCAGAAAAGACTTACAGCAGCCCAATTCGCTGAGGAAGCCTAATACGAATGCAAGAACAAGAAACTAAGAAGAGCCTACCAGATTTAAATTTGTGATGTAATTCTAGAAAGTTAAAGATTGAGATCATTAGATAAGAGATAAGATAAGATAGGATCAGTTTAACCTGGATTATCTATTCTAGAGATAACTCCAAGTGGTTGTAACAGCCCCCCTCCCTAAACTATATCAAGGGTTGGGCAAACCAGCTCAAGGCATCAATGAATAATTGAATTAATCAATTACTAAAGTCCCTCTTAAGACAATCAAGAAAATCATCAAGAAACTTCAAGAAGGAGATCATCAAATCAAGAAAGCTTCAAGAAGGAGGTGGCGACAAGAAGAAGAGGAGATCTCAGTTCCATAGGCGAATTCATAAGTTCTTTCTTTCTTCTTGTTTGCTTTATTTCCTTTATCATGAACTGATTTGTTTATAGCTAGGGCTGTGGAAAGCCTAACCATGATAATGAATCTATTTTTATCATTATGATTTATCCAAGATCGTGATTTCCATATAACCTATGAGTTATTTGCTTAATGCGATTAGGAGTGGTCATCTCTTAATTGATTAGGTTTATATGAATGAATCGGGAGAGGAATTCATATGTTTGACCACATAATTCATGGTGTGAATTGAATGGTATATAGGGATATATACACATGAATCATCTGAATATATGAGTTTTTCTTGCATTTAATGCATCTCTATCATTGAGAACTCTAGTTGAGGGATCGAGGGGTTACTTGATAGAAATAGGTTTAATATATCTTGGGAAAGAATATTAAATAAAATTGGAAAAAACTTCAACTTATGGGAATGACAAATGATCTTGGTTAATCTTATCCATTAATATTCATTGGAATGGTTAGGTGGACCAATGGTCCTAGCGATTTCACTCAATCACTACATATTTGGTTATTAATTGCCCTTGCTTTTATTTTTTTTTATATTTTTTATTTTCAGTAGTTCTTACTCTTAAATCTAAAATTCGATTGTCCAAATAATTAGGGAAGCCTGTAGTTCTAATACTTATTTTATTAAATCCCCGTGGGAACGATATTTTTTATACTACTTGATAACTAGTGCACTTGCTAGAGTTATAATCATAGCTATCAAGTTTTTGGTGCCCTTGCTGGTGATTTAATCCTAAAATAATATCAGAACTTGTTAACCTTGGTTAATTTGGATTTTTTTTCTTTATTTAAAGAGATGCTTGGGAAGTATCCTCACCATGGAATACCAATTTGGCATCAAATTCTAACTTTTTATAATGGTATTACTCCATCCTATCGCTTCATTATTGATGCAGCTGCAAGTGGCACAATCATGAGAAAAACACCAGAGGAAGCTTATGATCTAGTGGAAGAGATGGTGTCGAACAGTTACTAGTGGAGTAATGACCGTATTGATTGAAGGGGAGTACACCGCATCGATTCCCTTGCAGCCATATCTGCCCAACTTGCTAGTCTGAATAAAAAATTTGATACTTTTAATATTGCAACAATGAATACATCATCTAACATCCCATGTGATTTCTGTTGTCAAATAGGACATACTAATTATGACTGTCCTTTAGGTAATCCTTTTGCTTCACATGAGCATGCTAATTTTATCTCTCATACTGGCAGGTCGAATTTCAACCCCTACTCAAACACATACAACTTAGGCTGGAGGAATCATCCAAATTTTTCATAGAACAACAACCAGCAAAAAACACCCATGGGATTCCAACAACAGCCACCCCACAAGAAAAGAAGAGTAATTTGGAAGAAATGATTTCTAAGTTCATCAATGCTATTGAAGCAAAGCTCCAAGAACATGATAAAAGATTCTCAAATCAAGAGGCAGCTATTAAGAACTTAGAAGTTCAAGTGGAACAGATTGTGAGCACGCTGTCAGAAAGAAGAGAGGGACGATTGCCTAGCAATATAGAGAAGAACCCAAGGGAGCAAGTGAATGCCATTACCTTAAGAAGTGGAAAGACTATTGGCGAGATCAAGGATGACGATCAAAAAGTTGAGGTAGCCGATTCTCAAATGGAGATCGAAGGGAGTACACCTAAACTGAATATAGATGCTATTAAACTTCCCCTCCCCTACCCTAAAAAAGTTTTGAAAGCTAACTTGGATGAGGAAGTTAAGGAGGTTTTGAAATATGTGGAGGCCAGTCAAGAAGGGTTCAAGCCAAGACAAGGTAATGCTCATTATATTATGTTGAGATTTCTAATAAGAGACCGTTACCCTCTGCTTTGCAGGCCCCTATTCCAGATTTGAACCCACCCATTATGGATGGAAGGGGAGCACACCGAAAGCTGAAACCACAAGAGTTAGAGGATCCGATTCACGATAGGGAAGTTTGTTTTTCCTTTTTCTTTTTGTTTTTACATTTCTAGTTTAGTTTTTCTGCCATTTCATTGAATTTAACCTCACATTGGGGACAATGTAAGTTTTAAGTGTGGAGGAAGGGATTTAGGATTTAGGTTGTGTTCTAAAATTTTATTTAGGTCGTGTTTTTATCCAGAAAAAAACAAGAAAAAAAAGAAGACTCAACTCTTTCGGAATCAATTGAAACAATATTCTGAGAAAATTCTTGTGGACCTTGTAATGAGGTACAATTAAGAAGTACACGACCTATCTGAAGCCATTTCCAGTTAAGCTAATCCTAAATTTAGGTTTAAATAAATAGGGTGAATATTTTTGGTAGGATGAAACATAAAATGCACCTACCAGCCAAGTAATTCAATAGTAGGATGGAGCATAAAATACACCTATTAGCCAACAATTCAAATAGTAGGAAAGAGCATAAAATGCACCTACTAACCAAGTAACCCTAAAAGTGAGATGGAGCATAAAATGCACTCACTTCCACCAAGGAGAGAAAAAGAAAAAAGAAAAAAAAAAGAAAAGAGAAAACAAAGAGAAAAGAGAGAGAGAGAGAGAGGAGATAAAAATGTTTTCCCTAGTTTACTACTTGGTTTATAGTAGCAAAAATTGGATTGACTGATGAATGAGTTGTGTATGAATTGGTTGTGTTGATTTAACGGTATGCAATAGTTAACCTAGAATATTTGTGGAGAAAGATGAAGGAGAGTTGAGTTTAAAAATCGGTAGGATAGTTAGTTTGTTCCAGGTTTATTTTTTTGAGTTTTGTCTTGCCCGAGGACGGACAAAGTTTAAGTGTGGTGGGATTTGATGCGAATAAAATTTATCATATTCTTATCTATGGATATTCAATCTTTCTACACTTAATTTACATTTAAATGGACTCATTACTCTTGTATTTCGGTTCAGGGCATGAAAGAAGGCATCAGGAGAAAAACAAGGCAAATCGGATGATTTTTCATAGTTTCAGCACCGTTCAGTAATCTGGGCCTGACTCTCGTATCCGAGATCCGATTGGGCTGATTCAAGACTCAATGGAAAGATAAGAGAGAATTCTATAACTTTAATGTTTGGGCTTTCGCAGATTCGGTGTGTATCGAAGTCAAATCTGGGCCCGAAGTCAAGGCAAATTCATAGGAAGGCCCAATTCGCAGCTGAAGCTCAACTGGTAGAAAAGACTTGCAGTAGCCCAATTCGCAGAGGAAGCCTAATATGAATGCAAGAACAAGAAACTGAGAAGAGTCATACTAGATTTAAATTTGTGATGTAATTCTAGAAAGTTAAAGATTGAGATCATTAGATAAGAGATAAGATATGATAGGATCAGTTTAACCTGGATTATCTATTCTAGAGATAACTCCAAGTGGTTGTAACAGCCCCCCTCCCTAAACTATATCAAGGGTTAGGCGAACCAGCTCAAGGCGTCAATGAATAATTGAATTAATGAATTACTGAAGTCCCTCTGAAGACAATCAAGAAGATCATCAAGAAACTTCAAGAAGGAGATCAACAAATCAAGAAAGCTTCAAGAAAGAGGTGGCGGCAAGAAAAAGAGGAGATCTCAACTCCACGGGCGAATTCATGAGTTCTTTCTTTCATCTTGTTTGATTTATTTCCTTTATTATGAACTGATTTGTTTATAGCTAGGGCTGTGGGAAGCCTAACCATGATAATGAATCTATTTTTATCATTATGATTTATCCAAGATCGTGATTTCCATATAACCTATGAGTTATTTGCTTAATGCGATTAGGAGTGGTCATCTCTTAATTGATTAGGTTTATATGAATGAATCGGGAGAGGAATTCATATGTTTGACCACATAATTCATGGTGTGAATTGAATGGTATATAGGGATATATACACATGATTCATCTGAATATATGAGTTTTTCTTGCATTTAATGCATCTCTATCATTGAGAACTCTAGTTGAGGGATCGAGGGGTTACTTGATAGAAATAGGTTTAATATATCTTGGGAAAGAATATTAAATAAAATTGGAAAAAACTTCAACTTATGGGAATGACAAATGATCTTGGTTAATCTTATCCATTAATATTCATTGGAATGGTTAGGTGGACCAATGGTCCTAGCGATTTCACTCAATCACTACATATTTGGTTATTAATTGCCCTTGCTTTTATTTTTTTTTATATTTTTTATTTTCAGTAGTTCTTACTCTTAAATCTAAAATTCGATTGTCCAAATAATTAGGGAAGGCTGTAGTTCTAATACTTATTTTATTAAATCCCCGTGGGAACGATATTTTTTGTACTACTTGATAACTAGTGCACTTGCTAGGGTTATAATCATAGCTATCAATTTGCTTGCTTCAAATCCATCTTGACGTTGTTATTGGATCTAAACTTTCTATCATCACCCAACCCGTATTCCTAATCTAAAAACTTGATTTGTAGCTCTTAGTTGAATTCAAGCCTGGAATTCCTCAGTCTTAGAGGCTAAATCTTCAGCTGGAGATGATGGGGGCTTCACAATGCCATATTTGTTATTGGATAGTTCTAAGCTGATTAAAGTTGCGGCAAAGGGTTATGTTTCTAGTCAGGGAGTCTCCTACAAGAGAGTTATGTTTCTGGCCACGGATATTCTCTCCCTTGCTTGAAACATGGAGATTTCCTTTTTCTTTTGTGAATAGATGCTCGAATTCTGTCCCATCAAAGTTGCAGCAAAGGGTTTCCTTGGGCTTCAGATTTGGTTTGGCTCTCCCCTGGAATGGTTGTTTGTAGACCATGAAAAAGATAAGCCATGACAGACTGTTGTTAGTTTGGTTTGGTGTTTGATGTATCTGTTTAGTTTGTGACCTTGTAAGTTTGTTTTCTTAGTGACCCAGGAAATATCACCTTTCAATTGTGGCAACATTTTCAATCCCAAGAGTCATCTGCATTCTCCCAAACAAATTCTTTTCTCTGCTCCTAATGATCTTTTCCTTTCTAGACTATTTGCTTTTGGTTTGAATTTCTAATGAAACTAAGGGCTAAAGAATTGCAACATTAGTCAGGAACACGAATTGGGTTTTGACTGATTTTAACAATGAGAATGCCAGCATAGTAGTCAAGGTATAAAATTGTGAAAGTTCAGAAGTCCATGAAGAAGGAAGAAACTGCACTGTCAACAACAAGTCATGGTGTTCTATTTTAATTAATCAACACAGTGTAACTTTTGTTTGTTATTGAAGTAAATTAGTAATATGTTATCTTCTGTCGATCATAAGCATTCTTTTGATGTTATTTGGTAGCAATATGTTGTTTTCATGATTAGCCACATTAAATACAATTAGAAGACCACCAAAGTGACTCATTTCTTTCAGGATACCCCTTCATATTCTTTATTGGGTTCTTTTAAATATTGTTGTTATGTAATTTTGAATTGCAAAATTCATCATTGATTTTCATGAACTCATGTTTATCTAAACTGAAAAGTAAACATGGTTAATTGATTATTGCAATACTCCTATGGGGACACAAGTTTTTATTGCTAATGGAGATTGCAATCAATTTTTTGTGCTAAGTACCTCGTCATTCGGTCTGCTTCCAAGTGGCTGATGATTCCAAGGCCGAAGTGGAGAATTTTGATTTTCATGAACTCATGTTTATCTAAACTGAAAAGTAAACATGGTTAATTGATTATTGCAATACTCCTATGGGGACACAAGTTTTTATTGCTAATGGAGATTGCAATCAATTTTTTGTGCTAAGTACCTCGTCATTCGGTCTGCTTCCAAGTGGCCGATGATTCCAAGGCCGAAGTGGAGAATTTTGCTGGGTGAGGACCTGGATGCCGAGTTGACCAAGCCAAGCTGGGAGTGGACTAGGTGTCGAGCTGACCAGATCGAGCTGGGGGCATGTTAGGTGCCGAGCTGACCGGAGGGCCGAGTTGCATATTAGGTGCCGAGTTGACCAGAGGGCCATGTTAGACAATGTATGCCCTTAGATCCAATCAGAATGATGTACATTATGACATTTATTGTAAATGAATAAAGTACATATTTGATTCATGTTATTGTGGTGTGTTTCTGTGTAATACCCTTAAACTGGACACATATGAGACTCGTGTTAGTTTAGAATGTTCACAACTGTTGGATAGATCTGGGGAGATTTATCCTGCTAAGGCTGACACTGATGTGCCGTCAAGTTGGTTGGGGTAGCCTATCTCAACTACCAGGGTGAGACCTGAGGTACATGCAGTGTAGGTTTACTTGAAACCCTGAACCGAACCAGAATTTTAGTATTGCCCTAGAACTTGGTGATTAGTGGGAAAAACTGGAATGTTACACCTGACCCCTAGACTCGATTATGCTACTACACTAGGTGTCAGGAATCAATGTCAGAGGACCCATGGTGGCTAACCCAGTGAGGTCACTTCGATGCTTAAGTCAGTACTCTCATAGTAGACTGCGAGCTAAAAATCATAAAGTATGAGAGCTACAATATGCTTACTTTCCCCCACTATGCCACTGGGGTTGGTGCCTTTATATAGGCATTGTTTGGCGTGGGCTTCACGCACCGCATCCGAGATTTCCAAGAGGTCGTCTAAGTGGTCCGAGATTCCCGAAGGCAACTGCCATGCATGTTGGCCACCCTCCGGAACGTTTGGTACGTGGGCCAACTTCCAAGGATCGTGGGAGTGTTGGGATATGCATGCCAAATTTGTCGGTGAGCATGTCTCGCAGGTTGCTACCTGAACCTCAGTCAGGCCGACACGCCCTTGAGGAGGTCGCTCCTTGCATCGAGGTCACTTCGGCTAGTGACGAGGTGCTTCTAGCCGTCCTGAGTTGTAGTCCAGGTCGCCAGGTCGGTGCCTATGCCAAGTCGCCAGGTCGGGACACCATCATCTTGGCTAAGGTAAGTTGTTGCCTAAGTGATTCCGAGTGTCACCTAGTTGTTCCGAGATGCCACGTATCACAATGTCATTGGAGGGCCAAATCTGCCCTAAATTGTGAAAGTTAAGAAGTCCATGAAGAAGGAAGAAACTGCATTGTTAAGAACATGTCATGGTGTTCTATTTTAATTAATCAACACACTGTAACTTCAGTTATTGAAGTAAATTAGTAATACGTTATCTTCTGTCGATCATAAGCATTCTTTTGAT
This sequence comes from Nelumbo lutea, assembly GCF_056320005.1. Lineage (NCBI taxonomy): Eukaryota > Viridiplantae > Streptophyta > Magnoliopsida > Proteales > Nelumbonaceae > Nelumbo > Nelumbo lutea. Next base: position 66,366,517 of record NC_142686.1, read on the forward strand.
GTTATTTGGTAGCAATTGTTAGACAGCTTGATTCATGTTCCCTTGGTATGTTTCTGTGTAATACCCTTAAACTGGACACTTAATGAGACTCGTGTTAGTTTGGAATGTTCATAGCCAGTGGGTCGGTCTGGGAGACCTATCCTGATAAGGCTGACACTGTGGTGCCACCAAGTCGGTTGGGGTGGCTTGTCTCAGCTACCAGGGTGAGACCCTAGGCACATACAGTGGGGGATTAATTGAATCTTTGAACTGTACCAGATTTCCAGTATTGCCCTGGACCATTGAGATTAATGGGCAAAACTAGAAAGTTACACCCGACCCCTAGACTCGATTAGGATACTGCACTAGATGTCGGATTTGGCTGTCTTTGATGTACCAATCAGTGAGATCCTTAGCGGGGGTCAAAACCTGGGTATGTTGGGACAATCCGAGAATTCATCTGAGTGGGTGATCATAGTGACAGGATCAGCCCCTTTGTCAGACAAAGGTAATGATCAGGGATGCACTCTCACTGTTGGAAACCAAGACTGCCGGCAGCCGATTTCAACCGTTGAGATTTGTTTTGCAAAGTATATTTTATATGAGATATAAAAGTATATATATTATGGTTTCTAAATTGTTTGCAAAAGGGTTTTAATTCCCGGGATCCATATAAGTTGAGAGTGCAACACTGTTCCTTGCGTCGAGGGAGAGGTCCTCTTTTGTCGGGCAATGTATGATCATTAAGGGCTGAGAGGTTAAGTGTAAGACCATTGAGGATAATACCTGATGGGCTAATCTTGCATCTGCCCACAGTCCCTGGGTGTTACAAGGTGGCTTGGCCCAGGGACCACTTAGGGTAAGTGTTGGGCCCATAGAGCCCATTCGATGGGTTTCAGGGGGTGCACTGTCTTTAACAGTGTATTCGACCAGGCCTTGTAACAAAGGTTGGGCTGAACCCATGTGGCTGATGTGTAGATCAATGCTTGGGTCCCACGCCATACAAGGAAGCCCAACTAGGCAGCAATTAGGAAGGTTAAGTGAGCACATAAGCTTAATGGGCCTAAAAGCCCATTTCGAATTGGGCTATTTATTTAGTTAATTAAATGGGCGAATTCTGAGATGGATTAGCAGATAGGATAGGGTCTTAATCCTATCCACTCAGAGAGTCCAGACCTGAATGTGATTCAGATCTAGAAACCTCCTAATGGGATTAGGAGAAAGCTAATCTAATCTATAGATAAGATAAGGGTTTATCCTTATCACTAGAAGAGAAGGCTGATCCAAATATGATTTGGATAAGCAGCTCCTAATGGACTAGGAGCTGATCTTTTAAGTCAACAAAAGGAGGGGGCAACAGTTTTTAGGAGACATACATCAGATCCTCTTTAGTGCTGAAACAAGAAGAGAGTTTTCTGCACCCTGCGAATACTCTCTTGCTGCCTCCCTGTTCTTGCCGCCCTGTTTGCCAGTTCGATCTCCAGTTGTGGGAGAAGTCAAGATTGGATCTTGACATCAGTTCTTTGAGAAAGGATTGAAAGGAAGCTGTGTTCATGTACCATTCTATTGATTCTTGCGAAGGACAGAGTTCTTGGGGAAGAACACTACTGATTCTGCTCCATCCTGCACTGCGCCATCTTTAGTGGGAGCAGTCTTTGGATCCTTCCTTGGGCGTGAACACTTTTG